>NW_021146287.1:0-22448 GCF_002837175.3 Physeter macrocephalus
CACCCGCTAGTCTCTGTCAGTGATGGACACCATCGTCCATACAAGTGCCCAAGCCACGCAGGCCCCTGGGGCCACCTGCCTCCCCTTCCTTCTGACTAGTACGCGTGTCCCAGGGCCATCCCTTCATTTCTGAAATAGAGCTTCCCTGCCCACTGCCTTTGTCTGCATCCCCAGACTTGCATTCCAGTGGCCTCCCAGCCTCCCACCCATCTCCCTGCTCCAGTTCAATCTCCTCACGGCAGCCAGAGACACATTTTGGACACACAGGTCAGATCACACTCCTCCTCTCCTCAAAACCCTCCCATGGCTCCCCAGACCCCTCAGGGGAGAGACCAAGCCCCTCAGCCTTTGGTTCAGGCCCTTCTTCATGCTCCACTGGCTCCTGCTGCCCTCAAGAGCCCCTGTGTTCTGGCCATCCCCGCACAAGACAGCCTCTGGGGCTCCCCGCTCCAGGCTTTGGTGCCAACTCCGTCTGCCGTAGCTCTTTCCTTCTTTTCCCTCTGGTCTGCCTGGCAAACACCCACCCATTCTTCAAGGATCACATCCCCCAAAGATTTTCCCACAAGGTGGCCCTGACCCTGCCCTCATACTATGCCCCCTCCTCCACTGTACCCTGTACAGACCTTGAAAGCCCCGGTGACACCAAGCATACAGCCCCCTGCCCAGCCTGGGAGCCCCCCAGCCCAGGGAAAAGGGTGGAAAGTAGGTAGGCAGGGAGGAGAAAAGAAGGAATTTATTTCAGGTGCTTGCTCAATGCCTTCTCCCCCAGGAAGGGCCCCAGACGGCAGCATCTCCCTGTCATGGCCACCCAGGTCCCTTGCTTGCATCTCTGCAGATGCAGTCACAGTTACTCTCCTTCACACAGCATCTGGAATGTCAGTGGAGCCCGAGGCCCTGGAAGGTCCTTTAGGCTACACCTCATTTTACAGGTGTTGAAAATGAAGCCCAGGGATGCAGAGCCAGGATGTAAACTCCGTCCCACCCTAAACCCAGTGCTCTCTCCCTGCTCCACTGCCTGATGCTGGCACCTCTGGATCCCAGGAGCACGTGGTTGTGAAGGGGCCTCACCAGGACTGGAAGTCCCCAACCACAGGCCTCAGTGCAACGGGGCAGGCGGGGGTGGGGCTGTGGGCGGGGTGAGGGGGGAAGGGGAGTGAGAGGAGGGCAGGGGGCTGAGCCTTGAGGGGCACCCACTCTGCGCTGACCCCATCCCTGTCTCTTCTCAGCTCATGGGCTCAGCCAGGAGAAACTACGATTGGAGCCCCCACACAGCCCTCAACACACTGTCCATGGGGCCAGGCTTCTGCGGCTTGAATCCCAGCTCTGGGAACTTGTGCACGTGCTGCCACCTCCCAGTGTCTCGGCTTCCTCCTCTGTGAAACAGAAATATTCACAATCTTATACCATAGGGTTGTGTGGGAATTAAAAATTTCATGCATGGACATCACTCAGAACAGTGCCTGGTGCATAGTAAGTGCTCAAAAACAAGCTTGTTATTACTGTTATTATTATTTATCCATCTTACCCATTAGACAGTGAACCAGAAGGGCTGTGTTTTCTGGGTCCCACTTCACCTCAACACCCATTCCTGTGCCTGGCCCACATGTCTGTGTGTGCAGGAAAGCCTGGGGGGCGTGTGAAGGCACGTCAGCCTGTGTACCCTGCGCCTCCCGTTATCCCGGCCGGGTGGCACCGTGCTGTGCCATTGGCCAGCATGACCTTAACAGAGAGTCTTCCTTGAGGCCCCTCAAAATCTGAGTGTGACTTGAAGGGAAAAAAATACATCCCTGGTGTTGGGAGTAGAGGACCCCTCAAGCTCTGTGTGAGGCTGGGGCTCCCCTCCCGCCTGCTCGAAGGGCTGCAGGGAGGGAATGGGGGGATGGGGAGAGGGGGAGTCCCCCAGCTCATCTGCTTTGGTCTGCTTTGTGTCTTCCGGGGCTGGCACATCAGGCGCGTTTACATTCCCAAGTATCCCAGACGACCTCGCTGATAAGGATGTCTCTGATCTGGGAGCCCCCGCAGGGACTTTATCTCTAGATGGGGCCAGGCTGGCCCTGGCCGGGGGAGGGAGGGTGCCCCTGGGTTTCTGAGAAGCTTCAGAGTATGGTGCTCAGGTGTGGCTGAGCTCACCTGGCTCTGGTGTAGGTTACCCGACCCCCACCCTTCCATCTTCTGTGGCTGCCTGCTGTGCCTCCCACTCTCCCACCCCATTCACCCACGACAGGATCCTGCCAGGGCCCGCACAGGACCATCCCTGTTCCTCCCATAACTCAGTCAGTCTGGGAGCAAGTTGAGGGCAGTGTCTCCTGGGACCCATCCTGCCTGCACAGAGCTGGGCTTCTCACACTGAATGTCTACCAGAACTCATCAATTTCCAGGCTCCCTGGACCCACTCCTCCTCTCTCCCTTGACTAAGTCAGAGACTGGGGCTACATCTTTGACTGCTTCCTTCCTCCCCAGCCTCACATCCCTTCATCCACCTAAGGAGCACTCACTATGTGCCCGGGCACTTTATTTCATTAATCCCCCAGACTCCGGAGAAGCTCTATCCTGATTCCCATTGACACAGAAAATGGAGCGTCCTAGATGGTTGGTGACCTGCTCAAGGGCACACAACTGGAAGCGACAGAGCTGGGCTTTGAGCCAGGGCTGTCCAGCTCGTGTTGGAGGTCTCAGCAGTGGGCAGAGGACAGACTCCAAGTTATGCTGCTTGTGTGGGAGTGGGACATGGGGAGGAGCTTACCTGTGTCTGGCTGGGGTGACTCAGAGGGCTGCAGGGGAAGGAGGAGGGCTGTTCCTGTTACCTAATGCTGCGTACTCAAAACTTAGTGCTTGAAACGATGACATTTATTTTGTTCTAAAATCTGCATTTGGGCAGGGCTCAGAGGGGATAGTTCATCTCTGCTCCACTTGGCATTACCTGGGATTGCAGTCTGGAGCTGGAATCATTAGAAGAGTCATTCATGCCTAAGTCCAGTGGTTGACGCTGGCCATTGGCCAAGACCTTAACTGGGGTTGTTAGCCAGAGCACCTATAGTGGTCTCTCCATGTGGCTTGGGCTTCCTCACAATATGGTTGCTGGATTCCAGAGAGAGAGAAACACAGAGACAGAGAGATGTTCAGAGAGACAGGTGGAAGCTGAACTACCTTTATAGATTTTGGCCTGGGAACTTATGTAATGTCATGTCTGCCACATTCTGTGCACTGATACAGTCACAGAGTTCTGCTTAATTTCAAGGGGAGGGGCAATGGACTCCATTTCTTGATGGAGAATGGCAAGTTTTCAGTATGTGGATCTGAAAATATTCCTGAGGCCATTTTTGGAAAATACACCCTTCACAGGGACCTTCTCTCCTGACCTCTCATCAGTAGTCTCACTTCCCAACATGGCAAGGCACTTCCAGAGGCTCAGCGGACACTGTCCCTCTCACCCCAGCTTTGGAAACACGGTCCTCGGTGGTGAGAGCCGGGAGAGACAGTGAATGGCCGTTTCCTGGGCACTTTCTGCGTGCCGGGTCCTACCCCAGGCACTTCCATGCCTATTACATTCCATCTGAACCATGATCCTACATAACGGGCCATGCGGCCCCCCATTCTGTGGGTGAGGAGACTGAGGCCGAGAGAGGTGAAGACTTACCAAGACCACAGGGAGGCATCAGCGAGGCTGGGATCTGAAGCCGGGTCTGTGTGGCTCAAAAGGTCCTGCTCTTGCCCTGCACCAGCTGTCCCCAGGTTCAAGATAAGGAAGTGGAGACAGGGTGAGGGATTAAGAACATGGGCCTTGGACCAGAGCAACTCGGGTTCTCATCAAAGCTCCCTGACCTTGGGTGGATTTCTTCATGCCTCTGAGCCTCAATTTTCGTATCTGCCCAATGGGACATCTCAGACTTTAAAAAAAACAAACCAATGAAATAAAATAATCTCTGTTACAAGCTTAGCACACCCTCAGGCACATCATGCTCTCCCTCGACTGGACCTGCTCATCTGTGGGCAGAGCTAAGCTGTCTGGGGAATAAGCCTTCTGCCATATTCACCAAGGGAGAGCCCCGGGCTCCTGTTGGCTATTTTTAGGCCTGTGTGGGCAACCACAGAACCACATGTGGGGTTTACCACCGCCTGGCCAAGCCCAGAAGAACAAGAAAACACTTCTGATGACGGGGGAGTGGGGGCATCTGAGGTCAGGATGGACCTCAGTCCTTCCCAGCCTCTCCAGGCTGACTTTGGACAAAGAGTCTCTCCAGGTCTCAGTTTCCTCATCTGTAAAATGAGGTTATCACAAGCACAGTTTTGGTGCTGCTTACCAGGTGCCAAATGTGGATCTCACATGATTCTCGCTGTGAGGGGGCCGGGGGCACAGAAGTTGCTCAGATAGAAGAGGGACGGGAGGGGAACAAGGGCTTTTCATCGCTCTCCTCCCAGCCTCCCCAAACAGCTGGAAGAAGTTCACGAGGATTAGCTGAGATTATGGATATGGGTGTGTTTTTTAAACTGTAAACTGGACTCTAAACTGTAAACCAACAGGCCCAGAGACAGCCTAGGCTCAGTTCCATGGAGACCCCTCCCCAGCCTCAGCCTTCAGTCACAGCATTCCCATTTACTCATCTGTCTTCCATGGGTGGGGATCCTTGTAAGATTTTATTTTGCCTCTACTACCCAATAAAAGGCTTTGAAAGCCACTGAGGGGTGAACTAAAAACGGGAGGTGGCAGTGACCCTCCCCAGGGCTCAGAGTGAGGGCTGAGGCCCCAGGTGTCCCAACCCCTATCGCCTGCCTGGCCCACAGCTGTGGCCCTGGGGGCCGCCACCCAGTTCTCAGAGGAGCCCAAGTCTCGGGCCCACGCCCCTTCTTCACTCACATGGGACCTCTGACGATGTCAGTTTTCAGGTCCTGGAAGAGTCACCAGCCATGGTTAGGGCTCAGAAGCTGTGTATTTCTCAGGAGGAAAAGAAAGAGCAACAGGCTGTGTTCGTGTGTGCACGTACCTGCAATCATATGTACTCATACGCACCACACAGATCACACAAGCCCGCTTCATGCACAAATTCACCTATGCACACACATTTGTAGATCTACACACAGGCACACACAAAACACTTATTCCCACAGGCACGCACATGCACACACGCACACCTATCCATATTCTTATGTTAAGATGCACCTACAGAGTATACACAAACCTTACCCAAGACACACACGCACATCTCATACACTCATATGGATTAACAGAAATGCACAAACATGTATTTATGCAAAAAGCACAAATATGCACAGACACATATTCACACACACCCAATCGTCATACACTTCCATGGGTAGACAGGTACCTAGACTCAATATACTCACACTGTGAAAGCTTGTATACAAATGGATGCTCACACAAACACCCGCAGTCCCATACAAACCTGGGTGTGCATATACATTTCATTGACACTTATTCATATACAATAACAATAAACTCAGGTATATGAGCATCTGTGTATACAGAGCAAAACCACACATCACAGCCGTCCACACATGCATGTGCAAACACAAACACCTACCCTTGCACGCACACACACAAGCTCAGCAGCACTACACACCAGTGTACACACTGACTTTTCTGGCTCCCTTGTTGCTGAGCGATTCTGCAAAGGTGCAGAGACACAAGCACCTAGTTCCACTTCACCTGAAAACCCCCAGGCCCTGGGTGTGTGGGAGGGTGAACCAGACGCCCTCCGTGCAGGGGGCACAGTGGAAAGTATGACCCAAGTTGACCTTTGCAAAGAGAAAAAGTGAGGGTTTTTTCCACCCTGTTACCTCACTGTGTCGGGGGTGACCAGGGCCACCATCGCTAATCCTCCTCCCATGAGCCCCTCAACCCTTGAGGACATTCAGGTCCAACATCAGAGCTCCGTATCCTTAGTTAACTCAGCAATTAACTCACTGACACCTGCCCCCACTCTGTGCCAGGCGCTGGGCTGGGGGTTAAGGGCAGAGAAAGCAGCTGGACCTGGACCCTGCCTACAGGGCTCACAGTCAGGAGGTGGGGTGATCGGTGGGATCAATGGGAGGCTCAAGATCAAGTCCCTTGAAGTGTATTCACTTGATGATCAATTTGCCAAGGAATCAATCTTTCCAAAGACTGATTTGCTGAACATACCAATTTATGTTTGTTAATTTCAGGGTTTTTTTTTTGTTTCAGTTTAAAAGTATACAGCAATTTTATTGAATGGATTGGAATTTGTTTTCATCTTGTCTTCATAACAGCATTTTATTTTATTTTATTTATTTATTTTTAAACATACTTTCTAGTAAGTGTTTTTATTATTTTTTTATTTTTGGCTGTGTTGGGTCTTCATTGCTGCATGGGGGCTTTTCTCTAGCTGCGCAGAGCGGGGGCTACTCTTCGTTGCGGTGCGTGGGCTTCTCACTGCAGTGGCTTCTCTTATGGTGGAGCACGGGCTCTAGGTGCGCAGGCTTCAGTAGTTGTGGCACACAGGTTCAGTAGTTGTGGCGCTCGGGCTTAGTTGCTCTGCAACATGTGGGATCTTCCCGGACCAGGGCTCGAACCCAATGTCCCCTGCATTGGCAGGCGGATCCTTAACCACTGCGCCACCAGGGAAGCCCATATAACAGCATTTTAAAGAATGTTCAGATGGTCAAAAGCTTAGGATCGGGGGTGGTATAGCTTAATGAAAGCACTTAATATTCGTAACTGGAGAAGGACTTTCTGGGGACATCCAGTTCTGCAGCATGACAGGCTTTCTGGGACCACCTGGCCCGCCAGGTGCCATGTGACCTATACCTGGATTCTCGTCTGATTTGCCCTGTGATCTTGGCCATGTCCCTACTCCTCTCTGGGCCTCTACCTCCTCACGTACAAAGAGCTCATCGTTAGGGCCCTGCTGACATTTAATGAGACCCGGGAGCTTCCTGTGACCTCCATCTCCCCGTGTGGTCGGGATTTGGGCTGCGGGCACCAGAGAGGATGCTGACTCTGCTGGGGATGACCCCACTCTGCTTGGAAGTCAAAGTTGTAATAGTCAACACTCACCCATGTAGTATTGGTGCCTCTGTCTGAAGTGTAACATTTCTGGGTCCTGTCTCCAGCTTCAGGCAGAGGGGCCTAGCGTGCTCGGGGTGGGGAGGTGGGGAGCACGGGCTGCAGATGGTGGGGCCCAACTAACTTTCCTTTCCTGGTAACACGCTTGCTAACCTCATGTCCTTTTTCTGAAGGGAAATGCCATTGACATCACACAACTGGATTTTCAGCGAGGCCAGATGAGAACTCGTGATATCTTTGCAGGCAAGAAGGATGCACACTTGGGCTGGGTGGATTTGGAGAACCCCTGATCTGAGGCTTCAGAGATGGAGACCCCTGGGCCAGAAAGGGGCAGAGATATGCCCTGGGTTCCACGGCTGGACAGCAGAGCTAGGGCCAGGAACCAGCCCCTGCCTCCCAGCCAGGGCTCTAGAATGAGGCACCTAACCTGCTCCCTCCACCACCCCATTTTTTAAAAATTAATTAATTTATTTATTTATTTTTGGCTGCATTGGGTCTCCGTTGCTGCGCGTGGCCTTTCTCTAGTTGCGGCGAGCGGGGGCTACTCTTCGTTGTGGTGCACGGGCTTCTCATTGCGGTGGCTTCTTTTGTGGCGGAGCATGGGCTCTAGGCGCGTGGGCTTCAGTAGTTGTGGCACGCGGGCTCACTAGTTGTGGCTCGTGGGCTCCAGAGAGCAGGCTCAGTAGTTGTGGCACACGGGCTTAGTTGCTCCGCAGCGTGTGCGATCTTCCCGGACCAGGGCTCGAACCCGTGTCTCCTGCATTGGCAGGCAGATTCTTAACCACAGCACCACCAGGGAAGTCCCTCCACCACCCCCATTTTAATAATGGCACGAACATCCACCAAGCTGCCCAAGCCAGAAACTGCTCAAGCACCTCCTCACTGCACTATGCAGCTCCTCCAATCTGTCCCCAGGCCACACCCCAGCTCAGGCCTCCTGGGCTCTGTGTAGGACCCCTGCCCAGCCTCTGTTCGGGTCTCCCCACACCCCTGCCCAGCCTTCGCTCGGGTCTCCCCACTCTTCCTCCAATCTGTCCAGTTGCTTGGGTGACATGGCTAAAACACAGCCCACGATGTTACTCCCCAGCTTAAACACTCCCGGGGCTTCCTGGCCTGGCATTCAACGCTCTCCATGACTGTCCGCATCTTCCTCTTAGCCACTCTCCTGATATGCCCCTTTGCTCCCTCAGTGCAGAGATTACTTGCCCTCCCCAGATTACGGAAGCTTCTTGCACTTGCTCATGCTCTTGCCTCTACGGGAACTCCTCCATCTACATGCACATTCCTGCTTGTTCACTCCTGAAGGAGGTGCAGCGCTCCAGGATCTGCTCCCATCATTGCCTCAGAGGAAACTGATCTCCTTGGCTGATGTGTCTGAGTCCTCCTCCCTACCTCCTTAAGGGAAGCAAAGACATTTTTTTGTGGAAAATTTCAAGCATGCACAAAAATAGAATAGTACAAAGAACCCTGCATACAAGGCCACTCTTGTTTCATTTCTATCCCCCAACACCTCCCCCACTGGATTATTTGGAGCAAATCCAAAATATCAGATCACTTTATCTATAAATATTGCAGTATGTATTTCTAAACCATAAAGGCATGACCAGAATACCATTATCATATGTCTATTTTCATAATATTTTAACATTATCATCAAATATCCAGTCATGTTTAAAATTTCCCAGTTGTCTCATAAATGGTCTTTTAAAGTTGGTTTGTTCAAGATCAGGATCCAACAAGGTCCACACATTTCACTTGTTTGTTGGGTCGCTTATGTCTCTTTCAATCTGTAGATTTCTCCCCCTTCTCTTATTTTTCTCCTGCTTATTTGTGGAATAAACCAGGTTGTTTGTCCCCTGTCGTTTTCCACATTCTGTACTTTTCCTACTACATCCCCCCTAGTGTTGTTTAACATATTCTTCAGTCCCCTGACTTTTCTATAAATTGTCAGTTAGATCTAAAGACAATTAAATTCAGATTCAAAGTTTTGGCAAGAATACTTTATAGGAGGTGTGTGTACAGTAGTCCCCCTTTATCCACGGGGGTAAGTTCCAAGACCCCCGGTGGATGCCTGAAACCTTGGACAGTACTGAACCCTAGGTACACTATGTTTCTTCCAATGCATACATACCTATGATAAAGTTTGATTTATAAATTAGGCACAGAAACTGAATATCCGAATTACCAGCATCACTACTCTTGAGCCTTGGGGCCATTATTAAGTAAAGTAAGAATTAGTTGGACACAAGTACTGTGATACTTGTCTGATAACACAGTCTGATAACACAGACGGCTGCTAAGTGACAAATCGGCTGGATGATTCACATCCCGGGCAAAATGGAGAGGGATGATGTGAGATTTCATCATGCTTCTTGGAATGGGGCACAATTTAAAACTTAGGAATTGTTTATTTCTGGAATTTTCCATTTAATATTTTTGGACCACATTTGACAGTGGGTACCTGAAGCTGTGGAAAGTGAAACCATGTATAAGAGGAGAGACTACTGTCCTTTCCTCAAAAGGCACATAATATTTCATTGTCTGTCTTTCTGCGCTACTGAAAGACTTTGATGGTCATTGCCTAGATCCACTATTTTGTTAGAGATTTGCAAAACAATGATATTTTAATTTTACCTTCTTCTTCATTTATTAGCTGGAATACTATGAGAGAAACTTCTCTCATCAACTCTGGTTTCTCTGAGGTACAATATACTTAGGAAAGGCAGGATAAATGCTTGATGCTTTCCTCTTATTTATCAGTTTTCAGAATAATGAGTTGATTCCCTAATATTCTCTAAAGGTGACCAGCTGGGTTTTGTTTGTTTGTTTGTTTTGGTTTTGGTGTTTTTTTGTATCATTATTATATCATAGTTTTAATGTATTTGATATGTTTTAATCTATTACAGTTATTATCCTTGTTATCACTCAAATCGTCCCAACTTTGGCCAGTGGGGATCTCTTTAATTGGCTTCTGAGTCCTTTTGAACAGACCCTAAGTCGTGTTTAGTAGCTTCCTGACTTTCTGGTATGACAAGATGTCCAGGTTTGTCTTGTACATTTTCTGCCCAGATCTGGAATCAGCTATTTATCCAAGAAGTTCTGGTTCTTTAACTGAGAAGTAGTATTTAGAGACCACAAATCTGGATGTTAGGGGTGCACAATGCTATTTGGCTGGTCATTATGTCTAGGTTATTCCAGGGTGCAGAGCTGGGAAATACTTTTTTTCTTAAGAAAATTCACACCAAGAGTTCATATTGATATTTTAAATAAAACCTAAGACTATAAGACTTTTACTTAAATTCTTTGATTTTACATTATTGTCTCTTTTTACTAATGCTGAAAATCTTGCTTCCTATGAACATTAACATGATTGCTGATTCACTGTTTCCTACTTTCTCTATATATTATAAAAATGTCAGAGTAGCAATGCCATTACTTTTACAAACAATCTGATGACTGAAAACACCTTACGATTTGTTTGCAGTTCTTTTGTCCTTAGAACATATATCCTACTAGTGATGTGCAGTCAAATCACCACATTTCTAAATCACTTGAACTATTTCAACTGTGCATGGAGAAGCCATCAACTCAAAACACAGATTCATTAATTTCATTTTGCTTTTGATTTGGGGGGGATTGATTTTGGCTTTTGTTTTAATTTCGTTTTATTTTTGTGTAAAGCATTTATCTGGTTCCAAAGGTAATCTGCAAAACGAAGTATATGCAGAGAAGTCTAGCTTCTACCTCCACTTCCTTTACCCTATTTCCTTCCTCCTCCAATAGATAACAGTTTAAATTTTTTATTTTTTATATTTTAACTGATTTTCTTAAATTAAAGAAAATATGTGTGTTTTCCCTTCACTTTCTTTGAGAATTGATAATGCACTATATACAATTTATTCCACTTTGCTTTTTTACTTAAGATTGTACCCTGGAGATTATGTCATCACAACATCTAGAGACCCTCTTCATTCCTTTTTCTAGCTGCAGAGCCATATACTGTGTGGCCAACTAATCTCTATTGGTGCACATCTTAGTAGTTTCTATTACAAATGGTGCTTCTTCCATCAATAGCTTTATGCATACATCTTGTCTAATTTTTGCCAGTTTATCTTTGGGATAGATTCCTAGAAGTGGGGTTGCTAGGTCAAAGAATAAACACATATGTAATTTTTCTAGAAATTACCAAATTCCCTCCATATAGGGCTTGCACCATTTTGTATTCCTACCACACATGTATGAGAAAGCCTCTTTTCCCACAGTCTTGCCAACAGAGTATACTGTCAAACTTTTGAGGTTGGTCAATCTGATAAATGAGATATGGCATCTTGGCTTAGTTTTAATTGGTATTTCTCTGATTATGAACAAGGTTAAATATCTTTTCATATGTCTAGGTTCTGATTCACTTTTGGGTCCCTAGTGACATTTGTGTCCCTGGCACAGATGAGGTCCTTTGGAGAGATTCCTAGAATGAAAGAAGGAAGGAACAGGTGAACAAACAGATGAAGAAAAGTCTTGAAGAGGATGGTTGACTTGCACAAAGTCACATGTCCAATTATCACCAGAATCGGAACTGGAATTGATCTCTTTTTTTCCCTTGTCTAATTTATTTTTTCTGTCTGTAAAATGAATAGAAGTTTACAGTAGAAGTTTTCTGACTATAAAATGAACATGAGTTTACAGTAGAAAGTTTGGAAAGCACAAGAAAGTAGAAGTCAAGGAAAAATTTTAATCTTTCTACCCCAAGTCAACCATTTTTAGCATTTCAGTCTATTTCCTCCCAGTCTTGTCTTTTTTTTTTTTTTTTTTTTTTTTTTTTTTTGCGGTACGCGGGCCCGCTCCGCGGCATGTGGGATCTTCCCGGACCGGGGCACGAACCCGCGTCCCCTGTATCGGCAGGCGGACTCTCAAGCACTGCGCCACCAGGGAAGCCCATCCTCCCAGTCTTTATGCATTTTTCCATTTATGATCACACTACATGTATGGTTTTGTATTCTGTTCTTTTTCACTTAACACTTTTCCATGTTAGTAACAACTCTTTGCAAACATAATTTTAATGGCTGTACAATATTTCACTCTCCGAGTATATGTTAATATATTTAACCTTTCTATTATTGCTAGACTTCTAGATAGTTTCCAGATTTTTGCTATTTAAAATAAATTCTTCCATGTTCATCTTTTTTTTTTTCACATTCTGAATTTTTCCCCCTTAGGATTTGATTCCTGGAAGTGGAGCTCCTAGAATCCCAACACTGAGTTCCAAGTCCAAAGTTTTTCTTGGCTGTGCTCAGAGGACACTCTTTGCTAAGTTTTGCCCCTGTGACTTCCTATAGCCCCAGGCTAGTGTCTAGTGTCTGTGCTCTGAAGCAGAGACACACTCACACCCAAGTCAGATCAGAGGATGGGCCAGGCTGGGAGGGATGGAGCCCACTCAGGATGAGGAATCAGAACCTCCTGCCATTGGCCCTTGAGCTCCTTGCCTTTCCAAGGCTGTTGACAGATAACTTTAACCAATAGGAGGAAACCGCACACTGGCAAGGTCAAGCCTGAGGGAGAGTGCAGGGCAGGCAACGTCAAGTCTGGTGGAGAGTGCAAGCAGGTAGGGATGCTGAGCAGACGTGGTCTCTGCTTTGGAAGGACTCACCATCCAGGGAGCAGACATCTGGGGTCATACCTTCCCACCCTGAGAAGGGCTCCATGATAAACTCTAATACAGCACTGTTCACTACAGAGGGATCTGGGAAAGCTGCCTGGAGGAGGCATCAATTGAGTTTAGTAGTAGGGAATATAGGTCTTACCTGACCGATGAGATTGGGCAGTGATCAATCCTGAGGGGCCCTGTAAGCCAGCTTACTGATCCTGGATCATGTCCTATGCAGTGAAGCAGGGGGTTGAGGAGTAGGTCTGTGTACAGGACAATCTCTCTGGCTGCAGTGTGGAGGGCAGAACTGTAGATGGGAACTGGACAGACAGTTAAAGTGAGACCAATACCCAGGCAAGAGACCATGAAGCCCAAATCAGAGCATTGGCCATAGGGACAGAAAAGGAGGGCCAAGATAAGAAATGTCAGGGATACAGTCGATACTCAAAAAAGAAAAAGTTATGTCAATTTATGACCTTCCTGTAGCCTATGGGAAAGAGTGCTGGACTGGGAGTCAAGGTACCTAGGTTCCAGTCCCAGATCCCTGTGATCCAGAGCAAGTCTCTTGCCTATATCTGGGCCCCAATTTCCATTTTTGTACACCAAGGAGGTTGTAACAGGTCATCTCCAGGGGCTCTTATGTTCTGAAAACTCTTTGATCCTAAAGGCTGCAAAGTAGCCGAGGTCCCCTGGAGGGGAGAGGAGGGAAAAAAACAGAGGCTGAGCAGAAAGAGCAGCCGGGGCTGGGGTCTTGGGATCTAGGCTCTCTGTCTCTCTGCCCCATCAATCTCGTAGGCTTAATGTCAGTGGGGCGGCTGGGCCCAAGCCAGAGGCCAGCTGCAGGGAGGGAGGAATTGTCTCTGGCTCGAGGAAGAGAGAGGAAAGAATGCAGAGTTTCCAAAAATCTGTGAACAAGTCATCCGCTCCGGCTGGGTGCCCAGAGGTTTCGCAACTGTCCTGGGGCCTGAATAACAGAGCGAGCCAACACGGGAGGGCGGCTCATTCCCCTTCGGTGCATCAGAACCTGCACGATGACGAGGGGCACTGAAGACGCCTCTGGCTGCAGGTAAGAGAAAACCCTGCCTCCAGAGCTTCTAAATATAGCAAGGAAATGTATCAGCTCTCACGCTGCAAGCCCAGAGAGGGTGGCTCCGCTCCAGCAGCAGCTCCTGGTACCATCAGGAACACAGGGTTTTCTATTTCCCTCATGTCCTTGGCTGGCTCCCTTTGTGGCCCCATGACAGCTGCCAGTGACAACAGAGGCTACACGTTTCTGTGTGAATGTCCCGCCGGAAAGTGCAACAGAGGACTTCTCTCCCAACCCTGAACTAAAGTCCTTTTCTTTGGTGTGCATAGGACAACTTGGGTCATGTTTCCAATCAATAACAGTCTCTCAGGGAATGGCATGTGCCGATTGGCTTAGATTAATTGAGATCTAATGTTAAACCTGGGGGTTCAGAGAATGAGCAGAATTGCAGTCCTATAAGGAAGAAATTGGGGAGTCGTTGCTGGATGGACAACTAACACGTCTACAGGATGATAAACCTCTGTTCCCCATCAGCTCATCCAATCCCCACCCAGTCTGGGGGTCAGCAGGATGGGTGTCCTCTCTAGGTGACCACTGAGGTCCCTGAGACAAAGAAGGTGGAGTGGCTTGCTTGGGTCACACAGTGGGTAAGTGGCAGAGCCTGAATTGAGAAAAATAAACACATAGCAAACACAGAGCAGACCTCCAGCTGCCAGCCTCGAGTCAAGCTCCTGTGGGCTTCCACAGTGGCTGCCCCCAGCGGCTCTGTCTCAGAACCCACCTTGCAGCGTGGAAGCGCACCTCCCTCTCCAGCCTGAGCATGCAGGCACTCGCTCACGGTGTGAGCCTTCCCAAGAGCTTAGGGATCCGAGGCCAGGGGTGTGGGTTCGAATCTTGACCTCGAGCTTCTGTGTCCTCCTCTGTGAGATGGGAGTGTGAACCCCACCTTCTCCTCTTGGCATAATTGTTGGGGGAGTGAAATGAAATGAGGAGATGATGCTTTACTAATTCTGAACCATCAGGTTTTCCATCTCCTGGTGGAAAATGGTCATTCCGTGGGCCTCATCTTCACTAAAAGACATCAGGAGACAGGGAGCCAGAGGGACCACCAATGAGACACCCAGACATGGATCCATTTGGTGAAATGCGTAGTTCGAGTCCGTCAGTTGGTAGATAAGGAGATCTGTCCAGAGAGGGGCAGTAACCAGCCCAAGGTCACACAGGACTAGAACCCAGGCCCCTGGCTCCCAGCCCTTCCAACTGCACCAGGTCCCACAGGTCAAGTGAGGTCCGCTGCCTGGCCTGAGGTGGCGACGGCACAGCTGCAATATGGTCTGTGCCCGCCAGCACGTCCCCAGGTTTCTCGGGGGCCATTCTTCAGGGGTTCACTGAGGCGAGGCCACACTTCCCCTCTGGCGGCTTCCTGTTTTGGCCAAACAATGACTCTTGCCGGGACCTGGTGCCAGCTGGCTGCAGCTGTTGCCAAAGTGTTGACTTCTTGCATGCAGAAAGGGGAGATCCTGGTGCCCCCCAGCTGGGAACCCCACACTCAGACGTGGTCTTTGGGCCCCACTGAATTCAGTAATCCCTTCATGCACTGATCACACGCACATGAGCACCTGGTTTGCCAGGTTCCATCTGGGTATCCAGAACACAGAGGTACATCAGACGAGAGTTTAGCAATTCTGCAAATATTTACCCTCTGCCCGTGAGGAGTTAAGACATTGTACGAGGTGCCAGTGATGCAGATATGAATAAGGTACACCCTATAAACTTGATAACTGATGCATCTATTTGTCCTCCCAGGGCCTTGCAAGAGCTCTGAGTGGGTTGTCAGTCATTTACACGCTTGTGTGAACTAGTGCAAACAGCTCTTTCCTGACGGAATGTCTCAGGGCACATGGGGAAGGGTGTGAGTAAAAATAATAAAGATGAAATGTTTATGATGGCCTTTTTCAGTAGGTGAGAAAATCAAGATTCAGACATGCAAAGGGACTTACTTAAGGGAGGGAATGGAGCCAGGACCTTGACCCAGGCTTTCAGAGTCCAAGCCTGGCACACCAAGATACTTCAAAGAGCATCCAATCTAATGTGGAGATTCACAGGATTAGAAATGCAGTGGGAGTGGCCAGGTGCACATGGGGTAGGGGTGCTTGCGCTGAATGAAATCTGTGGGGGATACTGGGCAACGGGAGGGAAATATTGAGTGCTCTCTATGTGGCAGGCACCTAGTCAGTTGTCACTCTACAGATGGGGAAAATGAAGTGGTGAAAAACCTCCCTGAACATCTGGAAAGCAGCGCAGCTGGCACTTTCACCCAGGATCCACACTGTGCTGGTCGCTCTTCAAAATGCCTCAGATCTGTCCTCTGTCCTTCTCTGTGTCCCGGGAGGCTGACTCCTGTGGATGCTTCACCTTTCTGTTGGGTTCGGCCAATGGGAGGCTATGGCAGGTGGCCAGGGAGGGAGGAGAGAGAGGTCAAAGCATCTGGTTCCCCTGCTCCTCCCTGCGTGCCCACAGTGCTGGCACCACCGGCTCTGGGAACATCATCTGCCACCCAGGAGGGTAACCTCTTCCCACTGTCGCTGGTCTAGGTGTCCCCACCCTCTGTTGGTTCCCTTAGTCTACCCATCCTTTCAGTCATCTCTCTTCAGCGCCTCACCTTGAGTGGCCCAATTTCCTGCTGGAATCCTGGCTGGGACCGAGCTGGACCCTTCTGCCACCTCCCTGCCTTGCTCCACATCTCTACTGCGATGCCCCCCATGGCCCCATCCACACCCACCTGAGACAGAAGAGTGACCGGGCAGGGTCTGCCTCTCCCTGCGCCTCCTGCATTGTTTCTGGGCTGGTGCTGTTGTGGAAACAATGAGACAGGGGTTTCCAAGGGCTGGAACTGGGTCCCTCCATGTCCCCTACCTCCTGGGACAGGCTGGAACTCCCGGGCTCTCACCTAGAAGAAGCAGAGTGTCCCGCGAGTTGGGGGTGGTGCCTGAACCCAGGCCTGCCTGCCGCTACCCTCCAGCTGGGTGTGGGGGGACAAGGGAGGAGACGCAGCAGAGGCTCCTCCCGCTGAGCTGCAGGACCCTTAGGGGTCACCCAAGGCGACCCCTCTTGGTTGGGCAGCAGGAACAGACCCAGAGTAAGGGACACACCGAGGCCACTAGGTGCATGACGCCCGCGTCTGCTTCAAGCCCAGCCTCTCCCCTGAGTGCCACACACAGACCTCCACATGCTCCAGAGACCTTCCTAACCCACAAGCACCAACACCCAACATGTCCCCCCCAACTCCTCTCCCCATGTCCCCTCCATCAGGGAAAGGCACTGGAAGCCTGGAGTCACCCCTGACCATCTCTCTCTACCCTCAGCCCCTGTCCTTATCCGGGTTTTCCAGCAGTTCGACTTGCTAAACTACTCTTGACCCTGTGATCTTCTCTCCAGGCCATCGCCCCTCCCCTAGTCTGGGACTCATCATCTGCACTCAGTTATGACAATGGCCTCCCGACTTGTCTCCCTGACCCCAGTCTTGCTCCTTCCCATCCATCCTCGGCTCAGCAGCCAGAGTAGTCTTTCAGAAGTACGAATCTAAGTGTGTCTCTTCCGTGCTTTAATGGAGCCCAGGCTTTTAACCTGTGTGATACGTCCAGGCCTCCCTCTCCAACTTTGCCCCTAAAGCAAAACTCTATCAATGGGCCATGATCCATTAGCTGTTGCTGGCTTCTTCATGCATGGCCACGAGTCCATTTCAGAGGGGGCCCCTTGGAAAGGGCTCCTCATTCCCACCAGCACCAGCACTGCTGTCTCAGTTTGAGTTCCTCCAAAATCAGAGTATGACTCAAGGCTCTGGTGTAAGTAGTTTAGAGGGGGGAGGTGATCCTGAGAAGCGAGAGTAAGGGAGTGGAGGGAGTGCAACAGGGAAGGAAGAAAAGCCCACACTAGGTGTGTTCTATCCGTCTGCACAGTGGGCAACGGAACTGCATTCCACCAGGACCCTGCGAAGCCTACGGAACACCTCCCAGAATCGTCCACCTGCAGGCTGGGGAGCTGGAGGTTGATCCTGACACTTACCCCATCAGGTGAGGGGCCTTTAGACCTCTTGGCTGTGTCATCTGCCCAAGCAAGCTCGGGTGGTGCTGACGAAACTGCGGCCAATGTGGAGACTCACAGCGCAAGCATGGGGTAGGACACCGGCCTTGGGAGGTGATCTTTGCCTGTAATCAGAAGTGAGCCAAGGCATGTAACAACGGCTTCTGAGGCGACTGCACAGAAACATTCTTTAATCGTTCAGTACAGGTGCCTTGTTGGCGCTGAGTGTGCAGGAGGCGCCCTCAGTTGCTGAAGAGGAGCCTGTGGTCAGAGTGCACCTGGGTGGCTCTGGAAGGAGCCTGGACTTTGCTGTCAGACTTCCTGGGTTCAAACCCCACTTGGGTTGGCACCTGCTGTGGGTCCTCTAGCAGGCCACAACACTCTTGAGCCACCGTGTTGTCAGCCACAAAATAGGGACGATAAATTCTACCATATAAGGTGTTCATGAGAATCAAACGTGTCATCAGAAATGAATGCATATGGCAGAGTCTGATGCCAAATACAACTGGTTATGTCTATTTCTTTCTTCCCTCAAGAAGATGCTGCCCTAAACTCTTCCTCACTCGGCTCCCTCAGCCATGAGCACCCCATCTCCTCCATGCTGTAGGTTTAGCCTATGTTACCAGGAGCCCTGGCCTCCTATGGGCAGTGCCAACACATCTGCAGTCCCCTCCCCTACTCCAGGGTACAGAGCAGAAGTAGCTTTTGTGGAAGCACAGAAGAGTTGGCAGTGCATGCCACACAGCAATAAAATTTTTCTAAATCCCCATGAGCTGTTTCTGTCTTTCCCCCAGATCCCCCATCTGACACAGCTGCCTTTATCACATGGGCAAATTTAGCTTGAGCCAACACCTCTAGTTCTACTCCTCCATGCTTATCCCTCCACTTTGGGCTCTGGCCTCCACTCACCTGTTATGGGTAGAATTGTGTCCCCCCCGCCCACCAAGCCAGATTCATAAGTTGAAGCCCTAACCCTCAATATCTCAGAATGTGACCTTATTTGGAAATAGGGTCGATGCAGATGTTACTTTGTTAACATGAGATTATAATGGAGTAGGATGGGCCCCTAACCCAATATGACTGGTGTCCTAATAAAGGGGAAATTTGGACACAGAGACACATACATAGTGAGAACTCCATGTGAAGACTGCAATTGTACCGCTCAAGCCAGGGAACTACCAGGAAGCCAGGAGAGGGCCCTGGAACAGATCTTTCCCTAGTGCCTTCAGAGGGCACGCAGCCTTCCCAACACCTTGATCTTGAACTTCCAGCCTCCAGAACCGAGAGAGAATATATTTCTGTTGTTTTAACCCACCCAGTTTGTGGTACTTTGCTCCAGCAGCCCTAGCAAACTAACACACCACCTAAAAAGGCAACTTATTTTTGTGCTACAAATATCATGTTCCTATCCTTACCTTCTTTTTAAAATTATTTAATATTTATTTATAAATAAACAATTTTTTTGTCCCAACTCTTGTAATCCCTTTGTTCCTCTGTTTATGTGTCTATCTTTCTTGACTCCCTGTTGGACTGTGAACCCCTTGGAGGCGGGGCCTGTGTCATTCTTATTGTTGTATCTTCAGGACCGGGCAAAGAGCCTGGCCCACAGGAAACATTAGTAAAGATTTCCTGGAGATTTCTTGAAAGACGTAACTCTGATGCTTGCCCTTGAAGTGTGGTCCCTTTGGACAGGCAGAGCTACCAAAGGAAGGCATTCCAGCGAGGAGAATGGCATGAGCAAAGGCACAGAAGCAGGAAAATGCAGGGCAGGAATGAGCGAGCAGCTCACCGTTGGCTGGGGGCTAGGGTGTGGGACACGGGAAGGCGCAGAGGCAGGGTGGGACCAGAGGGTGGGGAGAGGTGGGCGTCAGGGTTTCAGGGTGTGGGAATACATTTAACTGAGAATGCCGTGGGGGTGGTGAAGAACCACGGATAAGAGAGGAAACAACAGCGGGGCTCTGGGAACGGAGCTACAGAACAGACTGAAGACAGGGAGGCCACAGTCCAGGTGAGAGATGACAAAAGCCTGAACCCTCAGGGGCCTGAGGATGAAGAGAAGATGAAAGACATTTAGGAGGAAGAAATGTGGGCCTGATGACTGATTTAGAGATATTTTCCCCTTTGAGGTGCCTACGTCCAAGCTCCTCCTCCTTCTGAAGATGCCACACTGAGAATTTCCATGATGTCGGCAGTGACATATAAATCACCCCACCCCCGGTGCCCTCTGTGACAGCTGTCAGTCTTGGGGAGGGAACAAAAAAATGAGCAATCCCCACCTCAGGCTGCTGAGCTTTCTGGTCCACAATTCAAAATGTCGTGGAAGCGAGTAATTTTTCACCTTTTTTTTAATATCAATTTTTTCTTATCACTCATGACTAATGGTAAGTTAACTGTAAAAAGAAAATCTGAACGTACAGTGGCATTAGATCTTATAAGGTGAAAATTGCATTCAATAAAAATAACCCTGAATAATCCCTTAAGTGGAAGGACCTGGGATATTAGAAATTCAGAAGACAAAGATTACTTTATATAATGACCTTTTTACTGTGACCTCTGTTTCTCTGGAGCATCAAAGACCAAGGTCTAGTTTGAAATGGGTGAAAGGGCAGAGTTTGGAGGTGGTAGGTAGGTAGATTAAATGCTTGCTGGGTATGAGTCCATTATATGGATAAATCAAAGAAGAAAATAAAAATCATCTGAAATCCACCTCTTACTCTTAGTTTGTGGTGAATATTCTCTTTCCAGTCTTCCCCCCCACCCCCGCCAAATGCACATTAAAAGCTATATTCAGTAGAGTATGAAGTGCCTCTTGATGTGGTGACCTGAGAAAGACACATCACCTCTACAGTATTCCTGCCAAAAAGGCAGAACCTGACAGAGGAAACATCAGACAAACCCAAACTGAAAACCAGTCTATAAGATTATTGACCCAGACTCATCAAAATGTCAATGTCATGAAACACAATGAAAGACTAACTGTTTCAGACTAATGGAGATGAAAGAGACATGGCAACCAAATAGAATGCATGATCCTTGGTTTCATCCTAGATCAGAGGGAAAATTGCTATAAAGGACATTATTGGGGCATTTAGTGAAATTTGAATCTGGTCTGAGGGTTAGATAGCGGTGTTATAGCAATATTAAATTTCCTGAATTTGATAACTGTACTGTAGTTATGTAAAAGAATGTCTTTTTTCCTAGGAAAAGAATGTTGAAATAGTTGGGGTAATGATGTATGCAACTTATTCTCAAATAGTTTGGGGAAAATGTGTATATAGAGAGATAGAAAATGACAAAGCAAAATGTTAACAATTGCTAACAGCTGGTGAAACTGAGTGAAGGATATTTGGAAGTTCAATTCTTCTGCAAGTTTGAATTTGTTTCAAAACTAAAAGGTAAAAAAAAGTCCAGTCCAATTAAAATTAAAACTTCAATCTCTGGGAAAAAAATATTTGAAAAGACATATCCGACAAAAGACTATTATCCAAAATATACAAAGAACACTTAAAAGTCAATAATAAGAAAACAAACTGCACAACTTATTAAATGTGCAAAATACCTGAACAGACAACTCACCAAAGAAGATATACCAACTGCATGAAAATCATATGTTATCGAGGAATTACAAGTTAAAACAACAATGAGATATCATTACAGACCTATTTGAATATCCAAAATCCAAAACGCTGACAACACCAAAGGCTGGTGAGGATGTGGAACAACAGGAACTCTCATTCATTGCTGGTGGGAATGCAAAATGGTACAGCCACTGTGGAACAGAGTTTGACAGTTTCTTACAAAACTAAACATACTTTTACTATATGATCCATCAGTTGCACTCCTTGGTATTTACCCAAATGAGCTGAAAATTTATGTCCACACAAAAACCTGCACACAGATGTTTATAGCAGCTTTATTCATAATTGCTAAAACTTGGAAGCAACCAAGATGTCCTTCAGTAGGTGAATAAACAAACTATGGTACATCCAGACAATGGAATATTATTCAGATCTAAAGAGAAATGAGCTATCAAACCATGAAGACAGGGAGGAAATTTAAATGCATATCAGTGAGTGAAAGAAGCCAATCTGAAATGGCTACATACTGTATGATTCCAATTATATGACATTCTGGAAAAGGCAAAACCATGGAGACAGTAAAAAGATCAGTGGTTGCCAGAGGCTGCAGGAAGAAGGGGATGAATAGGCAGAGCATGGAGGAGTTTTGGGGAAGTGAAACTGTTCTGTATGATGTTATGACGGTGGATACATGTCATTATACATTTGTCCAAACCCATAGGATGTCCAACACCAAGAGTGAACCCTAATGTAAACTATGGGCTCTGGGTGATAATGATGTGTCAGTATAGGTTCATCAGTTATAACAAATGTACTGTGGTGGTGGCGATGTCAGTGGGGAGAGGTTGTGCCTTTTGGGGGACAGGGAATATGTGAGAACTCTCTGCTCAATTTTGCTGTGAACCTAAAACTCTTCGTTAAAAAGTCTGTTAGGGCTTCCCTGGTGGTGCAGCGGTTGCGCGTCCGCCTGCCGATGCAGGGGAACCGGGTTCGCGCCCCGGTCTGGGAGGATCCCACATGCCGCGGAGCGGCTGGGCCCGTGAGCCATGGCCGCTGAGCCTGCGCGTCCGGAGCCTG
>NW_021146287.1:22612-25000 GCF_002837175.3 Physeter macrocephalus
TACCAAAAAAAAAAAAAAAAAAAAAAAAGTCTGTTAAAACAAAACAAAATTTTAGTCTCCTACTACACTCCTATTAAATGGATTAAAAAGAATGACAACAATACCAAGTTGTCAGAGAAGATGAACAGCAACTGGAACCCTTATTCATGGCTGGCGGGAAGTGAAAACTGAACAGTCACTTTGGAAAACAGTTTGTTAGCATCTTTGGAAGTTAAACACACACTTGCCATGGGACCCAACACTCCCACTCCTGGGTATTTACCCAAGAGAAAGGAAAACTTATGCTCACCCAAACACCTATAGGTGAATGTTTATACCAGCCTTATTTATAATTCCAGCCCCAAACTGGAAACAACTCAAATGTTCTTCAGTAGGTGAATGGTTGGACAAACTGCCATACATCCATTCAGCAGGATACTACTCAGTAATGGCAAGGAACCTTGATACTTTCAGCAACATGGATGACTCTCAAATGGGTTGTACTAAGTGAAAGAGCCCAGACTCAAAAGGCTACATACTGTGTGGTTTCATTTATATGGAAAAAGCAAAAAACTACAGCAGAAAACAGATCAGTGATTGCTAGGGACTGGGGATGGAGGAAGGAGTTGATGACAGAGGGGTGTAAGGGAACTTTCTGGGCTGATGGGAATGCTCTACATCGTGACTGTGCTGGTGGTTACATAACTGTTATGAGTTTGTCAAAACTCATAGAACTGTACATTAAGGGTGAATTTTACCCTATGTAAATTATATCTCAATTACACAAAAAGACAAACGAACAGAATTTCTCAAAATTTCTCTCCTCCCCTACAGCTCCCAGACAGATACATTTCAGAAACACGTGATGGGAAAAGGAAGGTTTGAGGCAAACAACTTTGGGATTGTGTGGAGCCCCCTTTGTGGTCTCTGCCAGCTGGTCCCTGGGCTTGGGGCACATACCCCTGGCTGACCACCTGTCCCTGCCCCCTCCATTCCTGCTGAGGGGTTCTTCTATAGCGTCCCCTTGTCCTGGAGGGCAGACTTCTTGGGCAGGGATATTTTGGGATGACTCAGGCCCAGCTACTGTGCACTGTGTCCAGTTGGTCCCCTAAGAAACATTCCTCTCTTTTGTTGCCAAACTCTGGAAGCACAGGCTGCTCCCACAGCAGTCCCCACCCCCGGTTTGGGCTACCACCAGGGGCAGCTCCCACCGTCCTCTCATCTTCAGACTTTTCCATGTGAGAGGTGGGCTCAGGCTCTGTGTTCTCTCAGCTCCAGGGAAGCCCCGGTGGCCAGGCTTGAGCCTTGTGTGGTGAAGCACAGCACTTGGACAACTCCCTCCATGGAAAGTCTCAGTCCCTTTCCTCCTCTCCCAGGTCGGAGTGAGTCTGGAGGCAGGTGATGGCATGAGGACATCTTAATCTCTGCCTGAATCCTGCTGGGTTGTGTCTGGTGCTGCTTTTGAGGTTCTGGGGGACAGCAGCAATTCTGAGACAGGAAAGTCCCATTTAGCATACAATTACACATAACTAGTATGTTATTTTAACAAAACTGGGATCTTTCTTACACATGTTTTATAATCTGCTTTTCCACTTCACACTATGTTTTGAGCATCTTTTCATGTCAGTAAACACACCTCTACATTCATACCCTTTTAAATGACTGATCAGTATTCCCTGGTATGGATGTACTGTAATTTACTATACTGAACGCTGATTGTTGGCTGTTTTAGGTTGTTTCTAATTTTAGGTTATTATTAACAATGCTATGATTGTCTATTTACATGTAGTTGATGGTGCTTTAGCTGCAGGGTCCTCACTTGCTCAGAACCTTTCCACATGCCCAGGAGAGGAGTCTGGCAATATTATATTCATGATTTTGTCTTCTTTTTGTAAGAAGGGCCCTCTAAATTGTATGAGGTTCAGGCTCCACAAAAGCTGGATGTGCCCTTGGCTATGATAAACATCCTCACAGTCGTTTTTCTTTGGCTACATCTAGAAATGCAGCCAGAATTGCTGGGTTAAAGCAAATGCACATTTTTAAGATTCCTGGAACATATTGCCAAGTAGCCCTCCAGAAACACTGATCTAATTTACACCCCATCCCTGCCCTGGACAAGATACCCAAGACTGTGGTGATTTCTATGGGATTGTAGTTCCCTGTTACTGTGGCTTGGTTGTAGCTGCCATCAGCATTTTCTCCCCAAAGCAGGGGTCTTGACCTGAGATCTATGAGACACAAGGGTAGAATTCCTGGGTCTGTGAACCTGGATGAGAAAAATTTACATCTTTCTTTTCATCATAAGCATCTAGTTGAAATGTAATAGCTCTTTCCATCATGAATGTGGGCCACAAATCCCTGAAGCATTACTAAGACCTGTGACGTTAGCAGTTCCACTACCAACAGAAA
>NW_021146288.1:2860-25000 GCF_002837175.3 Physeter macrocephalus
TGTGTGTGTGTATATATATATATATATATATATATATACACACACACACACACACACACTAACTAAATACACACACACATATATTTCTTTTTGGTAGACCATTTAAATTAAGGACAAAATGTATTTCCTGGGAATAAGAACATTACCACACCAGGAATTTCAACTGAGTCATTATCTAATACACAGTCCACATTCAAATTTCCCCAGATGTCCCCAAAATATCCTTTAAAATAAGCTTTTAAAAATTGTAGACCGTGGGCCTAATCAAGGATCGCGCGTGGCATTTGTTCCCACGGCTCTCGAGTCTCCCTTAACCTCGAGCAGCTCAGTCGGTATCTGCTCGACGAATGAGTGCGTGGGTGAGCCACGCCGACAGTCGTCCAGAGACCTGCAAACAGCCTGTGGGGGGGCTGGTGGGACCCTCACCCTGAGTTTGCTCTACGCCTCTCTCTTCTGCATCAGGTCCCCCCAGCACCTTCACACGGGATGCGTTTCACTGTCCGCCCCCCACAACCCAGGTTCCTGGACTGTCGTTTTCTTGCCACCCACCATGGGGGAGGGATGTCGCTCCTGAAGCCCTCACGCCACGTGAGTTTCCATTATCCTCCAGCACTGATTTTTCTCTCTCAAGGCATAGGGCTTTCTCTACTGCTCTTGGCTCACATTTTATTTTTTATTATTATTATTTTTTAAAATAAATTTTTTATTTATTTATGGCTGCGTTGGGTCTTCGTTGCTGCACGCAGGCTTTCTCTAGTTCCGGCGAGCAAGGGCTACTCTTCGTTGTGGTGCGCGGGCTTCTCGTTGCGGTGGCTTCTCTTGTTGTGGAGCACGGCCTCTAGGCACGCAGGCTTCAGTAGTTGTGGCACGCGGGCTCAGGAGTTGTGGCTCGCGGGCTCCAGAGCACGGGCTCAGTAGTTGTGGCGCACGGGCTTCGTTGCTCCGCGGCATGTGGGATCTTCCCGGACCAGGGCTCGAACCCGTGTCCCCTGCATTGGCAGGCGGATTCCTAACCACTGTTGGCTCACATTTTAAAATATAAACACAGAGGGCTGAATGTGTGGACTGGCTCGTGGAAACTGTCTGCAGGGGCAGGGGGACACTGCCGCCTGAAGGAGGTGTGTGTTGGGTCACCGACAGGGCCATGCGTCCTCGGTGGCCCACAGAAGCCTGCCTGCTCCATAAAAGCCAATTGTGGCTATTATGACGCTGTTACTAGTGTGAGCTGTGGGATGCTCAAAACACAGGAGAGCTGTGCTCCGGGAGACGGCAGGAGGAAGAACCCAAGGGAGACATAAAAAGGCAACAGGGTTTAGAGAGCACTCTCAGGAGAGAAGAGGGGAGATGGATGGAATGGGGGGACGAAGGGAGGGGGAGACATGCCAGGAGGGAGGAGAACACGCTAGACATGGGGACAGGGCAGGAGAGAATCAGAACCTCCGATTAACGGGAGCCAATGGACCTGACTTCGATCAATGGGAGGCAGACGTGCTGGACAACAGTCCCAGAGCAAGACTGGGGGCGAGGGCAGGAAGGGTCCGAGGAGGTCAGAGAGCAGACTCAGGACACACGGAAATCCATCTCCACTGGTCCCAGGGCGAATGGGCACAGGCGAAGGGGTTTAATTAGAAACCAGCAGGGCTTCCCTCGTCTCTCTTTTGTGAAATCCTGGCCCATCCTTAGGGACCAAGAGGAAACCAACTCCCACGGCCGCCCCTCACTGGGGCTCCTTCCGGCCCCTGTTCCTCTGCTGGTGCTGGTCACCATGCTGACAGCAGATCTCTTGATGGTGCCCCAGTATGACTAGACAGTTTGAATCAAATCTACCTAGACTGCTCCCACCCCTGCCCCCCTTCCCAGTATCACTGGGGCCTGGAATTGGTGACAACCCCACTGTGGATACCGACCATCTAATTTCCTAGTCTCCTAGGGGCTCTAAATCCAGCCCCCTCTGACCCACCAGCGGGAGAGCTGACCTCCCATTTGTCCTGCTTATCACTGGTAATAACCATTAGGGACAACGGCAGGCGCTCACACCTGCTGCCCACGAGGATGGCAGATCGGGTCTCCGCAGGAGGCCGGGGATGCAAATCGCCTTGTCCTTTTCATCACAGCCTCACTCCCAGGCACTCTCCTGCACAGACGCCACCAAACCAGGCGACGTGGGGGACCTGAGCCAAAGAGACAGAGCGCGCCCTGCCCCCAAGCAAGTGAGCCAACCCAGGTGCAGGGGTTGACCAGATGTTGTCAGGCGGCAGTGCTGATTAAAAGACACTGGGCTGCTGACCTCCTTGCCGTGGCCCCGCCATATGTGTAGAGGCCGAGGCTTGGGACGTGGGAAGAAGCAGGGGCTGGATTTTCTGCATGAGCATTTGTTTGCGGGGAGTGATTTTCTGCAGCTCGAGCATCTTCACGGCCGCCCTCGTTGCCGCTGGGACGGTGCCCAGTGTACATCGGGGACAGAACCCACGGCACTGGGGACACGGTGGGTGCCGTGTTCTGCAGCCCACATCCCAGGTTCGTGCCATCCCCCGTGGCCACGCCTCTCCCAGGACTGAGGGACCGCTGAGGGCCTCGGAGTGCCCTGATCTGAGGGGCCCATCGGCCTCCGCCCGCAGAGGCTGGGCCTCCCCGGGGCCGCAGGAGGCGGAGGGCGCTCCCGAGGCCAGGCCGCCAGCAGCCAGCCGGCCCAGCCCTGCTGTAAAGTATTAACTCATCCTGAACACAGTTTGTCTCCGAGGACCCTCTTGGCCCCTTCGTCATCCTGTGCTGACATTTTAATCGTGCTTTTGTGGGAACCGGCTGGCAGTTTGTCATCAGGAGCGGCGCGGCGAGGGGCCAGGGCGGGCTGCTGGCCGAGGCGGCTGCTGAGGGAAGCGGCCCCCATTCTGACAGCCTGAGCAATAATCTGAACTTACTGCGCCGAGCCTGTGGGACACCAGCCGGGCCGCTTTATCTTCTTCATTAAAGTGCGCTCAAAAAAAAAATCCATTTTCCTTTAAAGTCTCAGGAACAGATGGAGTAAAATTAATTGCGCCATTAAGTCCCGATAGACAATACCAGAGTGGTTTTCTTTCAACTGTGCATGTGTGTTACAAAGTGCTCTTCGTAAAAGGCAATTACTGCAACATTTGCCATAAAATAAAGGTTGCTTTAATGGGCAATAAACACAGGCTTCAAATTTTGTATGAAATGGGTCTCCAAAGGGCGCTGTTAGAGGCGGCTCAAAGGCACGGCTGACTTCAGGATTTCTGCCTGGGCTCCAGCTCAGCCCATTCCGAGAACAATGCTTCCCCACCCCTGGATGTATTCTGATAGAATGATGTATGTGACGTGCGCTCGCTGCACGGGCCTCTCCAGCCAGATTTTTCTGGTCAGGAAAAGGCAGGCAGGAGAGAGCTGGAGAGAGAGAGGAGAGAGAGAAAGCGAGAGAGAGAGAGAGAGAGAGAGAGAGAGAGAGAGAGAGAGAGAGAGAGAGAGTTAGAAAGGCTGACAAAGGATATATCTTACAAGATCATATACAATATAGAGAGAAGCTCTGCTTTTATTCTATGGAGAATAGAACTTGTATGCTTTTAAGCAGGATGGAGAATGGATCTAGTTTACATTTTTTAAATTAAACTTTTTAAAAAACTTTTGAGATCACGGTGGGGTGTTCACCAGGGTGTCCTCAGGGCGGCACCCACTGGCTGCGGAGGGAGCCAGTTAAAGCGACAGGCCCAGTTCATAGGGCTGGAGATCGTAATTTATTCATCTTCTGTCTCATAGGTCTGGTGAGGGTTTCTCGTTGATTCCTGGAAGTAGGACTCAGGTGAGAAATCTGTATTTATGCATATGCGGGGTCCTTTAGGACCAAGAGTTGGCAAAGAGGGGAAGAGGCTGTGCTTTACAACCGACATGAAGAGGACGCTGCAGGGCCGTCAGCAGACGGATGACCAGGCGCCCAGCTCGCCCCTCCGAGGACAGTGGTGGAGAGAACTGTCTAAGGGAACCCGGAACGTGTGACGCAGTGCAGATCTCCAGCAGCACAAGTGGAGGAAGCCGGCTTTTCTGAGCCCCCTGCCCCTTGCCTTTGAAAGAGCCCCGTATCCATTTTCCCCTTTCACGGATCCAGGAGGCTCAAACATGGTTGGATGGGGGCAGGAATGCCAAGATGACCAGAACCTCATTGCAGTCCACTACATCTCTACATTTCAGTAATTACAAAGTTAGCATGACATATAAATGATCCATTAATTGAATTATGGACTACACCAACTCCAATATTTATGGGATAAATCCATATTTCATTAAACAAATCCAATAAGCAAATATATCAAGGAGAACATGAGAGCATTTTTATTTAAGTGTGAGATCAGGAGCTAAAAGGACCATTTCCTGTCCAAAAGATAGACTTAGAGCTTAAAAGACAAACAAACAAATAAAGAACCCTTAGCAGATCTGGAATTCGGTGGGGCTGATGAGACGGAGAAGCTGATGGTGATGACAATTAGCTTCAAGGGAATCTGGAGTCAGCTCCTAGGTCAGGGGCTCACGGGAGCCCTCGGAGCCCCACTGGCCACCAGCCGCCATGATGTGAGAGGGGCCGGCTTTTGCTCAGGCTGCTGAGGGGCTGGCGAGAGGCAACATGGGGTGCTTTGGTTGCTCCAAGGAGAGCAGGGCAGGCTTTTAGCTGTGTTTTAAAAGAGGGGTTGTTTTGCACTGAGCCATCCACCCTGCAGCCCGACCCCTTCTTCTTCTCTAACTGATGTCTGCAGAGGGTGAGGTCTATGGAAGCCCAGCAAACCTGACTCCCTCAGGACAGATGTGAACTGCCACCGGGACCTCGGCTCTCAGAGCACCGCATCCTCTTTGGCTCTCCTGCCGGCTCTTCCCTGTATCCCAATGGAGTCACCACCTGCCCCCCAGCACCTGCGCTCCCTCCTGCGCCCCCCAGGTCTGGCTCAAAAATCTCTGTGCCCAGACTCCTCCCCCTCCTCCATCCATCCCTGCTAGCCGTCCTGAAGGCCCCACTGCCTTGCACCCACCTTCTCTGGCACATCTTAGTTCAGACCCCGTCAGCTCACTGGATGTCACAGCTTCCTAACCAACCTCCTGTCCAGCTTGACCTCTGCTAACTGCTTCTCAAGAGGACCGACCAAGTGGGCTAAAATGAGAGTTTTCATACACTTGTTTTTGCCTGGGAAAGTTCTGGTTAATGAATTATTTGGGGGGCACGGATAACTATGAACAGTATCTACTCTTTCACTCTCGAAGTGTCCCAGTTTGGAGGATATATTATAATCCTAGTTAAAAGCCACAGCAGCCCCCTCCTTCAGTAACTCCTGTAAGCTTCAGGAAAACTCTAAGGTCCTTAAGCTTCGGGTCCAGGTTTTGCAGGGCTCCAAGCTTACATAATTTGGAGTGCCCTATTTAATACAAAATATAAAATTATTATAAAAATTTACCTTAAATATATTTTTGCAAATTTTAAAAAAGGAACAAAAATCAACAAAGCCAAGATGTGGCCATATGAAGACACTGCTAGAGGCCGGGCAGGAGCTCAGGAGGGGCCTGGGCAGCGAGAGGTCTTGCAGCTTAAGCTTCAGTAGCCCCTTGGTAAATCCGCCCCAACCCGGAATACGAGCCGGGTGTCTGGGATCCGGCCTCAGCCCAACTCTTCAGGCTCCCTCTCGACACTGCCCCACCCAGCCCCCAACGCGTGGCTCCTCTACACCCGCCCTGTGCCCCAACGTAATAACCACGTACCGTTAGATCAGCGCGCTACCTTCTCTCACCTCTCCACCCTGTGTCCGTGCTCTTCCCTCAGCCAGGCAAAGGGCGGGGGAGAGAGTGCCCGGGCAAACATCTATGCAACTTTCGAGCTCAGCTCTAACATCGTCTCCTTCAGGAAGCTCCTTCCGATGACTTCAGGGGGAGTCAGTACCCTTCCTCAGACGCCCGTAGAACATCCTGACCACTTTTCTCCCAGCCTTGATTGCACAGCTCAGAAATTAGCTGTCTTTTCCTCCACTGAGTACACAGTAGATGCTAAATACATGTCTCATGAATGGATAAGCAAGTTTCCAGTGCCATATGGGATCCCTGCTAAGGCTAGACACTTAGGCTGGACACTGCGCTTGGAATGGGATGGGGAAGGGATAGGAACGGGAGCTAATCCTGCACCATAAAATGCCAACTCTGCTCTCTCTGGACCAGGGCAGTTCCCAAACTGAGCATATTATGATCGACTGCTGGCAGGAATGGGGTAATGAATGAGCTGGTCCGGATCCACACCCAAAGACTAGGTCAGGAGTTCTCAACTAGGTTTGCACATTAAAAATATCGGAAGTATTTTTCAAATGTATTCTGTTGCCTGGTACCTAGCCCCAGAGATTGCTTTTCTATGTGGTGGAACCCAGTCATCAATATTTTCAAGAAGCTCTCCAGATTATTTTAGAGTTGAAAAAAAAATGACCTACCCAATCCCATATTAATCTAAAACTGCCATTTAAAATACTTTCACTCACATTTGGATCTGGTCACAGTTACCAGCCTATCTGTAGCCAATACTGTACACGGTCCATCTCTGTCATTTTCTCATCATGAATGAGCACACGTTGTTGAGTGTCTGTGCAGAGGGCCACGATGACTCAGCACCCGCCCCCCACCCACCATCTCACTGGTTCAGTCAATAAGTGCTTTGTGAGGGTCTGATACAAAGCTCTCACTGGAAATACACAAAAGTAAGACTTAGTCCTTATCCTCAAGGAGCTTACAATACTTTAGATCAATTCACAATAAAACTTGATAGTAAAAGAACATTCAAAAGTCTGTAGCTAATCAAGTATCATATGAGTGCCAGTGATAAGTGCTTTGCGTAATGATGTCCCTCCATGGCAGACCTGCGACGGTCAAGTATTCTGTGAATCCCAAGACATGGGACTTGTGGAGGAAAGAGCAACTCTAACAGCTCTAAGTCAGGAAATAGCTCTAAAGTCAAATCGGATACTCATTCATTCATTCCTTTTATTTATTGAAATAAATACGTTTCGAACACTTATTACCTGTGACACATGACGGTGAGTTCCAGATATACAGGGGTGCAGGAGATGGAGATGACCCCCAGCCTGATGGAACATAGTATATATAAAAGAGGCTCTTATTCATTATGCATTGATGTCCTCAACTGCCACTGTGGTTAGTGCTGTAAAGGGAAGGGCCAGGGTCCTAGGATGTGAAAGGTACTTACAGGTCAAGGACCACAGAGACCTATGTCCCAAGAACATGCGAGGTCACGTGCTCAATTTCACCGGTGAACCGTGCTGCCGGCTTCCACGTGGAGGGTCGGGAGTAGCCCTGGAAGGAAGCTGGTGAGCAGAGGAGAGCTCAGGCTTACCCTTCCTGCTGGACAAAATTCTCTCTCACTGGCAGAGAAATAACCTGCAGGGACTTACACGGTGCCATGAGCAGATGGGGTTTAATGAATGTGGTGATGATAATGATGATAATCATTCAAATTCTTTCCCGTCTCCACACCCCAGGGAGGCCAGCGCTGCCTTTTGTCATCTGACTAAACTGGAGAGGTGACCCTCCTTCCGCAGTTTATTCCGTGATGTCTCCCCACGCCCGGCGCAGCGTTTCTCTGCTTTACGTCACTCACGTCGGCAGACGCTCAGCAGCGTGGAGGGGGAGAGAGAAAAATGAGATCGTCAGGAGGTCCCGGGGCCCTCCTGAGACCGAGGCCACGGCTAGGGGATGGCGCTTGCACAGGGAAGACCTTAAAAGTGCAAATATCGAGTGTGAGGATCAGATAAGGAAGAGTTTGCATTCATTTGTTGATATTCCACCTCTTCCAGAAAACAATTTAAGGAGAGTTAAAATAAACAGGTGCACACAATAAAGGTATTAAAATTGAAACAGAAAGTAAAAATCTGATTAAAAGCAAAACATTGAACCATGGGGCCGAGCGCTGAATTTAACTCTGGCCTTTGCAGAAGATGGGACAGAAGGGAAAGATGGGGTCAGGTAATCTGCACTCCAAAATCTGACAGAAAGCAAAACATTGAACCATGGGGCCGAGCGCTGAATTTAACTCTGGCCTTTGCAGAAGATGGGACAGAAGGGAAAGATGGGGTCAGGTAATCTGCACTCCCCCACGGGAGACAGCCCCGTGGTTCTCCCAGAGAGACAATAACATCCTGACTATCACACAACACCTTGCACGAGTCGTCCCATCTTCACAGCAGAGGCACGGTATCATCATATTGGCTTTTCTTTTTTTTTTTTTTGCGGTACGCGGGCCTCTCACCGCTGTGGCCTCTCCCGTTGCGGAGCGCAGGCTCCGGACGCGCAGGCCCAGCGGCCATGGCTCACGGGCCCAGCCGCTCCGCGGCACGTGGGATCCTCCCGGACCGGGGCACGAACCCATGTCCCCTGCATCGGCAGGCGGACTCTCAACCACTGCGCCACCAGGGAAGCCCCTTGGCTTTTTAAATGATCAATAAACCCAAGGTATAAACATTAAAGTAGGACCTATCGAAGATAATTCAACTTAGGGAGATAAGCTACCGCCCTTCAGGTCTGTGCTTTCCTGGTGATCTAACTCGATCAAAGGAGAGAGTGCGGATTACCCAGGGTCGGGAGCGTGTCCCTTGCTGATCATCAGTGAACGGCACTTTCCTCTCCTGATTTCAGGGAAGAGCTGGAGGACAGCAGTAGAAGAAGACACGGTGAGGTGCTGGGCATCCCGGACGGCGCTCAAACGCTGACCCTCACGGTCTGGATGCCCCGGAGAGCTGACATTCTGATCAGAGGCAATGCCGACAGGCCCAACCAGCCCTCCTGCTGGCTTGAAGGCTGTCCTTCTCCACATGGACATGAGTCACTGGAGGGCCTTCAGGAAAGCTTAGATGTGCCTCAATGAGTGGCTCTGGGTCCACTGACCCCTGCACAGGTGACATGTCGACACTTTAGAACACTGATGGCCAATAGAATTCTCTGTGATAATGAAAATGGTCCCTGTGTTGTCTGATACAGCAGCCAGTAGTCACACGTGGCTATTAGGCTCTTGAAATGTACATCACTCAGCAACTGATGTTTAGATTTTATTTAATGATAATCAATTTGAATTAATTTAAAGAGCCACACCTGACTAGTGGCCACATACTGGACAGAGCAACCCTGAAGATCCACGTCTCCGAACTGAGCAAAGACCTCCTTGGCTTGCAAAGCTTCCTAACAGGCATTGCTCATAACGTACCCTGGCCGTAGATGAACCTCAGTGATGCTCTTGAGGGCCTTATAGGATAAATCAGAATCCAAAGACTCCTCCCAGGCACTTGAATAAACTGGTGTGCTGAACGAAACCATTTAGTATTGACAAAACACATTTTGGAGAAGTTTGCCAAACACAACAGTTGAGGTTTTGACAAACCTGGGGTTGGGCCATCCTGGTGTTGGGTAACTATGGGGCCCAAATGCTTCCCTAAGCCATTCCTAATTCCCATATAATCCACGGTCATAAAGCCCTGTCAAGCACACAAGCTCTCTTCCTAATTGCTGTGGCAGGAGGGCATGCAGAGAGTTCATCCGAATGTAGTAATTAACTCCCACCTTAATGGTCTAAAATAAAACACATCTCTGTTTTCAACACTCGCGATTAAGATCTGACATGTCTGGATATCGTTTTGGCCTAAGCCTAACTCTTGCAGTGGTAATAACATTCAGCCTTCATAAGAGTATCAATGGCCAATGATTCTGGTGAAGTTTGGCCGTTAGCTGACTTCAGTCCACAAAGAAAAAGGCCAATGAAAGATGCATGAAAGCTGCCAACAGTTCTGGATCCATTTTTCCGTATGTTGAAAGAGTACAACCGTTACATAAAATGTTTAGAAACATGAGTTAAGTTTTGTCATAATGCATTAAAGCTGATTTCAGGGGAAAAAAATTACAAACCTTTTTCTAGTCTCATGTATAATAACAAATACAACTTTGGATCACTGAAGAACATTCTTGGCAAGAGTGAACGAAGGGATTATGGAAGAGAAGCCTGGTGATTGAACTGGAGGGAGTTTCGATTCCAAGCAAGGCTGGGAGTTAGCAGGAGGGCAGCAGGACTGCGGGCCTGAGCTGGAGCCATGGGGATGACGGGGGCTATGGAAGGGGGCTTAACACCATGTTCTGCTCGGCAAGAATGTGCTACTTGACAAACACCCAGGGCATCATCCCAAACAAACCCGGGTCCCATGGCAGGATGGGGTGAGAATTCAGGAACAGAGGATTACAGCCACCCCTTGGGGCACTGGGGGATGCAGGTCAAAGATGAACTTAAAAAGAACTCCGACAGTCCACCTAAAAACTTGTATTCAAATGAACTTCACAGGGCTACAGGGGACTGTTAGAGGTGATAGAAATTTTCCGTCTTGATTGTGATTTCATGAGTATGTACACCTGTCAGAACTCATTTACTATACTTTAAAATGAGAGAAAAAAAAAAAGAACTTGGAGAAAAGGGATTTCATGAGAGACCACAGAAAAATGAAGTTGCCTGGACATCTCTGCTCCAAGGTGGGCCTGAGGAACTTGGTCTAAACATGTCTTTAAAAAGCCTACGCTCAGGGGCTTCCCTGGTGGCGCAGTGGTTAAGAATCCGCCTGCCAATGCAGGGGACGTGGGTTCGAGCCCTGGTCCGGGAGGATCCCACGTGCCGTGGAGCAACTAAGCCCATGCGCCATAACTACTGAGCCTGCGCTCTAGAGCCTGTGAGCCACAACTACTGAGCCGGCATGCCACAACTACTGAAGCCCGCGCACCTAGAGCTGTGCTCTGCAACAAGAGAAGCCACCGCAATGAGAAGCCCGCGCACCGCAACAAAGAGTAGCCCCTGCTCACCACAACTAGAGAAAGCCCGCGCACAGCAACGGAAGACCCAACGCAGCCAAAAATAAATAAATTAAAAAAAAAAGATATATATATATTTTAAAAAAGGGTACGCTCAAGTCCAGCCTCAGCATCATGCAACACTTAGCAAATGTCTGAATCTGTCGGCCACGTCTGCCATGTTTGTGCTAGGCCTTCTTCCTTAATCTTTGCTTTTGCTCTGATCCAATTCTGACATAAGCACCTGTCTAAACAGAATTGGAGCTACACCTTTTTGTCGGTCTGGGTTTCTCAGCCTAATATCCCTACGTGAGGAGCAGTCCCTTGCCCACCACTCCTGAAAACCTAATCGGGCACGAGATGGGAAACTTAGAAAAACTAATGTGTCTGTAATTTTGAGGAAGGAAAGGGTTGTACTTTGGGTTGCACTTTGGGTTAATCCAGAGAAGCCTGCAAATGAGGAGAAAATTGATGGGTATAATTGGGAAAGAACTGGGCTCAGCATTCAGAAGAGGAGTTCAAAACAGTGCGGGTGGCAAGACACCTCCTCCGTGATGTGATCATTTTGCAGTGACCAGTCTCCTGAGACGGGGGAGAAAGGAGAACTCCCAGACGTCAGGCACCCAGGCACTGCAGACGCTGCCCTGTGGACAGGACGTCCTAAGCCTTCACCATTCCCCTCCCCGCCCCTCTGCCCAGTGCTGGAAGGGATGAATAGCAAAGAATAAAAACACGACAGAGAGGCCACAAAGCAGTGCTAGGAAGCAACGCGTGGGAGAATGGAGCCCAGTGGAGCTCTTCTCCCTCAAGAAAAATTGAAGACGGATGCGCTATCAACTGGCTCCCAGAAGCTCTGCCTAGGGCCGAAATGGAATGAATGAAAATGGTGGAAAAGCCTAATGAAAGCACGGCACATTGACCTGGGGGCGCGGAGGGTCCAGGTCCAGGAAAACCAGAGGGAAGCAGCCAGGGGCCGCCCTGCAGGAGCCCAGGGCCTGGACCACAGACGATGTGCTCTCAGGCCACGGGCTCCCTGGGCAGGGAAGTCGGGGGTGAGGACGTGCTACGTGAAAGGATGTCTCACTTTACAGAAGGACTGTGAGCCCAGGCGCCTAGACCAGTAAGTAATGGGGGTACTGTTAGGCTTTCAGCTTCATCTGGGCTGATCTAAACAATGTACATCTATGGAATACAGGATTCCACCCGCCGGAAGTTCCATCTCCGTGCAGGTTCCCAGGAGTGTGTCTCTTCCATAAATGGAGGTGCATCAGTGCCCTGTGCTCAGGAGAAGGAGAAAAGAGGAGGGAAAGAGGGTTCCAAGGCAGCCAGGCTCCTGCCCTCGGCCCCGGGCCCTCCCGTCTAAGGGAGCAGTTGATGGGGACCCCGTGGTGAGGTGGGCAGGGTGCCAGGTACCTCTCGGGGACAGTGCTGTGCAGAGGGCCTCTGCCACTGTCTTCAGGGCCACTGCTTCCCTCCAGCTCTGCAGCTGGGATGCAACTGGGGGTGAGCCACGTCTGAGGAAGCACAGGGGGCTCCTCCCTGAGCAACCGAGTCAGAGAAAGAGGGGAGGGGAGAAAGCGATAAAACAGGAGAGCTCTGAAACACAGACACAGGCGAACTCCCTCTTCTATTGCTATAGAGGTCATAGCCTCCAGACAGGCTGCCCCCTCTCCAACTGCCCTGCTGCCTCTCCTCAGATGCTTTTTACTCCTAAGGGTCAAATGGCAGCCAGGACAATAACCTCTTAAAAACAAAATGCCAGGGTTACACATTATTATTTTTTTTCCCCTCCTGGCTTTTCCTTTTTTTTTTTTTTTTTTTTTTTTTTTTTAGAGGTCATAGCCTCCAGACAGGCTGCCCCCTCTCCAACTGCCCTGCTGCCTCTCCTCAGATGCTTTTTACTCCTAAGGGTCAAATGGCAGCCAGGACAATAACCTTAAAAACAAAATGCGCCAGGGTTACACATTATTATTTTTTTTCCCCTCCGCTTTTCCTTTTTTTTTTTTTTTTTTTTTTTTTTTTTACCTTGACCAGCACTTCTAATTATTTTAGAGGGAAGAAGGAAGCTAGGAAATCAAAAGATCTGGTTCAAAACACAGCTCTCTCTTCCTCCTCCTGGGGTGAGCTTGTCTCCTGTGAGATAATAAGCATGAAGTGGATGCCAGGCTGCATGCACTCCCCAGACAATGGCCGGGGACAAAAAGGCAGCCGCTAGCACACAGGAGGCTGGCAACCTGCTGTCAGCGAAGGGTTAAAGCCCACAGCATCCTCAGGCGCCCCGTCTGCCTTTCCAGAAAGAACACAAAGCTCAGTGGCGCAGGGAGGAAACTCCCACAGGGTCCCTATTAAAACAGATCAAGTCACACATGTCGATATCCCCATTTCATAGATGCTATAATTTGTTTGACAGGAGTGCACCCCGCTGATCCAAGTCAGAGCAAGGGAAAAAAAAAAAGTCTGCTAGAAAGGAAGACCCATAGAGAGCCTGGTGTTTTCTGTATCTGGCCTTTAGAAGAAAGCCTCGGGTCCACCTGATCGGCAGTGCTTTGAAAACAGGGTGTGTCCCAAGTAGAAGACTGTCCTTAGGCACATACACATGGTGTGTACGTATATATACACACACACACACACACACACACACACACACACACACTCACACACACAGCACATTGTTCTGATCTGTGAGATGTTACAAAAGGTACAATAAAGCCTTTTCCGCTCCCAGCGGAGAACAGGATCAAACCCCGCTCTCCCTCCGGTGATCCTGATAAAGGCAGTGCTGGTGTTCTAACAAAACGCGGTGCTGCGGTTAGAGCGCCTTCCTTCCACTCTTGTTCTTTTGTGTTTTTCTTTTTTTTTCTTGCTCTCTCTCTCTCCCTGTCTCTGCCCCTTGCCAAAGGCATTAAAAATAGATGAGAACCACTCCACTGAGCATGGTGGGATACTAATCCACTGGCCCTGCTTTGCTGGGAAAGCAGGTTTTGAACAAGGCCCCTGGCACACATGAGATGAGTTTAGTGATCGCAGTTTAATTCTTAATAGGGCACAGCGTGCTCTGCGGATATGAAACAGACAATATGGGGGAAATAGGCCTTTTTGGAATTGGTTTCTCCTCTTGGTTAATGAGGGTCAGGGGAGAATGAAGGAACAAACTGAGACACTCGGTACAACCCGGGAGGCTGACCCCTCCAGGGAGACGCTGCTGGAGCCGGGCCAGGGCCACCTCTGCGATCCCTCAGGGCCACTGGAATCGCGGAAGGTTGGAGAGGAAGTTAGGAGCCGAGAGGGTCCTCTGAGACCTGCCAGGCCTTCTCCCTTTACAGCCCGCCCCTCCCCGGCCCCCCGAGGCAAGGTGGTCTGCCCAGAGAGGTAGCAAAACCCAGGGCAACCGCCTGGCTTCTCCTGAGGTCTCCTGGGCCCAGTCCCAGTCACCGCTAGACTAAGTTAACGCCTAGCTCTCTCAACCAGTAAGGATGTAACTGTAACTGGTCATGAGCATGTGGGTAGGTGTTAAAGGGCTGCTCTCAGAGGGGAGAAAGGATGCAAAGTCATTTATCTCAGAGGTTCCTTTGAAGGTTCTTCACAACTCTTAGGCGGGGTTATTTTGGCTTCAGTTTGTTTTGCCATTTTCCAAGTTACGTGTTGGAGGGAATAAATTTTCTGGAGATCTGGAGCAGAAAGACAAGCATTTTAAATGGAGATATTGGGCACAAGTAGCTGCTTTTACTGAGGAAAATCGTCTGTGTTACGTGTAATGGTTAAATTTCCTCTGCAGGTAGGTGTGGAGACAGGAGAAAGGAAAGAACAGGACATGAATTTTGGCGAAAGTAGATTTCCTATAACGAGAGAGATGGAAGCCGAAGTTGGCAAGGATGCTCCTGCTTTGCAGATTGAAAAAAAAAAAGGGTAACAAGGACTCTTCTTTTCCTTGAATGCAGATGTGATGCCAGGAGTTGCAACAGCCAGAGTGAGGCTATGAGGGAAAGGCCGAGAAAGTCTTGAAGGTGTTGGTCCTTACTGCTGAGCCATGGAACCAATGACAGCATCAGCCTATCTGTGGCTTTTTCACAAACAGGTGAGGAAAATAAATCCTTAATTGTTTCAGATGCTGCTGGTCAAGCTCGCTATTACTTGCAGCGGAATGCACTCCTAAGCAATACAAAGGCCAGGACTACTGACTGGATCCTTTCTTCCCCCCTCTTCATCTCTGGTCTCTAAGGAGGACATATCCTCCTGCTAATAAAAATTCTCCTCTGTTCTTAACCCTGTCCCTTAAGACCTCCTCGAGGGACCTTGTTCCATCAATAATCTCCTACTCCCTCTCCAGTAATTCCTACTACTCAACCTAAGAACATGCTTAAGTTTCTCCAACCTCACAAACAAATTCACTTACACCCTGTTTTGAGGAAAATATCTTTGGATTCGGAGAGCATGTTTACTTCAAGACTTGCAATTTTAACTGTGACCACTTACTCGTTCACTTTTTCACGGGGGCGACTATGTATTCAGCACATCAGTGTGCAGGGCACCATATCAGACACTGGGGAGTCGATGGGATGCAAAAGCAGACATGACCCTGCCCTTGTGGAGCTTCGAGCCATCAGACCATCCCACCGTAAATGCAAGATTCGAGCTGCAGTCCCTATGCCTCCACGTAGCCCACATGGTGCCCGGGGGCAGCCACGCCAGCACCATCAGCTATTAGAGCCAAATGGTACCTCGCTGATCAGTCATGGCTAAGAGAGCATGACCTTCAGGCCGGCACCCGGGTTCGGTCCCTGGGTCCTCCACGTGGTAGCCACGTGACGCTGAGGAGGCTCTGAGCCCAGTGTCCTCACCTGCCTGCGGCTGAGGCTATTACCTCCGACCCTGCACTGTCTTCTGATGACATGAGACACCGCGTCACGAGTTCAGCACAGCACCTGGCACACAGAACGTGCCTGCTGAAGGTTAGCCATCATCACTAGTGTTGTTTGTATCACTTCTCAGTGGACTCACATGAACAGAATGGGGAAAAGTCCGAAGAAGATGGACAGAAACCATTTCATTCACATCCTTTTTTCTTCTTCTTTCTGGAGAAATCCCTCCACTGGACACCATCTGGTAAAATAAAACTTTCAGAACAGAACACACTGCCTTTTGGCCTTGTCCCCAGTCTCTTATAAGGACAGCTGTACACTTGGTTAGAACAGCCTAGCTGACCTCTGCCTATGCCAACAGGGGGGCACACACGTTAGCGTCCGGACAGCTCCGAAGTCAAACAGACGCCTTCCGCACGTTCCTCCTAAAAAAGCCACAGGCCTCGCGGGGCGTATTTCTTGTAGGTTGGGCAGGAAAATCCTAAAGAGTCCTAAGCCACATCTAGAGTTCCTAGAGAAAACTCTAGAGTCTTTGTGCACTGCTGTAAGCAGGGCAGTGACTGAAGGAACTGCTTCCCCAAGGGGGCCCTCAGGACCCTGCTCTCTTGCTGTAGGATTCTGGTTCAAGTGAGGGAATTCTGCCTTCAAGCAAAGTTAGATCTAGCAATGAATGTGCTGGGAAGGCGTACCTGGGTAGGAAACCCGACAAGTCTGAGATCCAAAGAGGTTACTGCACGTTTATTTTTTTCCCTGCAGGTATTTATTTTCTAACATGTATGTGTACATCCAAGATCCCCATGTCTCCCTACTCCGTGCTCCGTCATCCCTGCCATCCACCACCCACCCCATCATCCAAGGCAGACATACAACTTTCCAGCTAGAGGGGACTGAACTCAAAGGACAGCTCCTTGTGTCACCGACCTGGAGCCTGGGAAAACAGACAAGGGGAAATGGTTCTGTATGAATCTCCAGTGTAGCCAGCCAGCCGGTGGTTCCTTATCCAGCACTCGTGTGTTTTATTTCTAGAGAGCCACATGGGCGGCCTGGAAATGCCCAGGCAGATGAGCTGCCATGTCTGAGCTGTGAGTTCAGCCAGTGTCCAGCCCGGAAGGCGGCACACAATATGCATGTGATCCAGGGCTGGGAGGCCTGGGGTGCCGGCTGGCCTCTGGGCCCCTGCCAGGTCGTCAGGCTGCCAGGGGAAGTGAGCGTGCTCAGCACAAGAGTGCCAGCTGGCTGGGCTTTCTCCCCAGGGGGGAGGCTGTTAAGCACAGATTACCAGGGACTTTGTTCAGTTCTGCTGCCGGCTCCCCGAGGAGAGAAACATCACAGCCAGCGTCGGTACTAATAGGGCCTGATGCGCCAGAGCCGGGCTAAGAAGGCGAGCGCCGGGGGGGCGCACGGCAGAGAGGAGGACAAAGGCCATACCTTCGAAGCCAACGGCTGGCTCGGAACCTGACAAGGCAGCGCTCTCTGTAGCGCGGTCCAATCCTTGCCTGGCACCTGGGGGAGAGTTTCAGCCCGTCCCTACTCTCCGCTGTCCACACCACAAAGAAGCCCCTACCCCTCCTCTGAGCCCCATCATGGGGGCCCCTGGAGTCCACTAATGACAGAAGAGAGAGTCAAACTTTCCTCTGCTTCATTTCAAGGGCCTGCGACTGTGAAGTTACATGAGCCGCCACTGCTAAGGAGTTGTCATGGAGACCGTGGTGTGGTGGCAGAACTGATGTCGGCCTCCACTTTCACGAACGAAGAAAAGAAAAAAGGAATTTAAATTTTTATGTATAAGACCTGTTCATTAGACTGAGAAATTAAATTGACAATTTCTTATTTTTTTCTCCCAGAGGGATTTCTGAGGAGCGCTACAGACTAGCTTCTGCACACGTTTGGTGGGAATTCGGCAGTAAACCGTCAACTGGCCAGGGCGGATGTGCAGGCCTCTCCAGCCAGCTGCGTCTCTGACCCCAAGCTGGTTTATTTCAATCACCAAAGGTGGCCCCTTGCCTAGTTTCACTACCACAGTCCCATTTCCCGTACTCAGCCCGCCACCCGCCATCCCAGCCGTCGCTGTAGGCGTAACGTCGCTCGTTTGGAGCCTGGGCAAAAAGCCTTTGAGGAATTTTTGTCACCTATCGGTGCCATTCGGACACCAACGTAAAACCAGCACGTCCCTGGATGTGAATGCACGTTTATGGAACCACAGGCAGGCGCCCAACCAAGGCCAGTTTTCCTACAAGGGCGATGAAGCAGCCGCGTTGCCCGGACAGGACCACTCCGAGCAGCCAGAGAGAGCATGCTCCTCGAGATAACCTCTCTTCTGGCACATATGGATCTCTGCTTTGGCCCCTCCCTTCCCTTCCCCTCCTGTCTGGGGGTCTGCTGGTGCCCACCCTCCTGTGATTGACACCCAGGCATCTCCATCCTCTGGGCTCAGCAAAGAGTCCCTCCCTGCTGTCCCCTCCTCTCCAGCCCTGGGGTCACCACTGTCACAATGGGACTCAGCGAGGCAAACCACCCTCGGCAGCCCTCCCCTCCGCTCCCCCGTGGCCCGCCTCCGAAGTCCCCAGCCTGGGAGGGGGGAGACTTCATGAGTTCTCACCAGGGTCCATCTCTAACAAAACACACCTAACACAATACCCTCCTCATCTCCTTTCATAATATGTAGGCAAGCTGTCATCAGAATCTACTGTGACACTCCCTAAAATCTAATATAACTTGCAAAAGAGCATTCTATATTCTGGGTGGAAATGTCTCTACAGCCTTGATTTCAGTGGTTCAATCTGGAAAGGAATGACGCACACTTAAGGCAGAAGAAAAAAATACACGCACACACATATCCGTACGTACACACACGCACACACATATCCGTACGTACACACACGCACACACATATCCGTACGTACACACACGCACACACATATCCGTACGTACACACACGCACACACATATCCGTACGTACACACACGCACACACATATCCGTACGTACACACACGCACACACATATACGTACATACATACATACATATGTATACACATGCCTCTCCAGCCTCTCTTCCTCTTGCTATTCTGGGGCTTGTCTTTAATGAGCAGCTCCAAATGACAGCTTTAATCACTGCCTCTGGCCACTGAAAGAGGCCGCTAATGATAGGAAAGAACATAGGGCCATTTGCATCAATCAGCTCCAGTCTAAATCACTCTTTATGATAATGCACCCAAGCGAAGAAGAAAGTCTCTGATGTCGCCTGCATGATGATGTACCACTGCGCCGTCTCCCCAGCTCAGACCGCCACATAAATCTCTTAAAGAGGCACGCACCCCACCCAGGACTGCCTAACACGACCCTCATTTTCTACACCATTAATGATCCACCACCAGGGCAGAGTCATGAGGGGCTAAGCAATCTGTTCCTTTAGTTCTTAGTCTTGGGGATATACCCTCTGTTAAAAAATAAAATGAAATAAAATAAAAATATATACATATATATATATATATATATATACACACACATATACATACATATATATATATGTGTATAAAACAAGATAGGGGAGAAGAAATAAATCCTGACCCGCTTAGAAGAAAATATATACATATATATATATATATATATACACACACATATACATACATATATATATATGTGTATAAAACAAGATAGGGGAGAAGAAATAAATCCTGACCCGCTTAGAAGAGACTTATTTATGACACCATGTCGTTTTGTTTGTTTTTTTAACCTCTCAAACAAAAATGAAGGTGGGTACGTTGCCAAACTTGATTATTTGCTAGTCCTTAAAATGGAAGGGCATGCTGTGTGCTGACAAGAACAACCAGTAGGGAACTCTGTGTTCTGGGTTCCAGCCTGGGCTGCCCGGGCCCACGTGACCTTGGGAAGGTCTTCTTAGATTTCCTGGGCCTGAGTTTCCCCAACTTAAAGGGCAAGACCAGATCACCTCCACGAGTCACACCCAATGGTGAAAATGCTCTGACTCGAAGACTGTTAGAAGAGCTGATTTCTATGTCTAGAATCCCATTTTGCTGGGGAAAAGGCTGAGCGTGCCTCTTCCGGGACCACGGACCTGAGCAACCACCACCGCAGGCGTCAGACGCAGCGAGCGGCTCTCTTGACGGGGGCTCCTTGGAGATGCTGTCCAATATTTTGTATCAACTAAAAAAATGATGATTAAACAACTGCATAGTCGATTCCGATGCTGAGATGTTTCTAATTCTGTACTCTGTGTAGAATTAAGAAGCCTGGGGTGCTTTTCCCATTCCCCCCAGACGACAAACGTTAGCACCTAATAACCTGGGGTCACCTGTCTCCTCGTAACAGTCAGGAACGGACATCTTCTGCTACTTTAAGCATAACAACCGTTACATACATATGTATATATATATACTTACATACATACCCCAGAGAGTTTCCAATTTATTATCTGTATATTTGGGGAAATGCTGAAAGCAAGCCCATTTATAAGGGTCCCTTTGTAGAAAACACTACTGCTTTAATGAATGTGACTCCCAGGACGTCACAGAAGTCACTATACAAGCACGGTTTGGCTGCCCACATGACAAACTAATTAGGAATTATTTTATTATGCACAAGGCTGTGAGTGGCATTTTGGTAAATGCTGCTTAGAGCACATTCTAGCCGGTGAGTAGGAGATTTTTATTCCTCTGTCCTTCTAGTACCTTTCCACACTCCAGCTAAACACAGACAGTTATCCATTGTGACTGTGTAACTGTAACAAAAAGACTAGCTATAAGAAATGACTTCCAAACGTTAGAAACTTAGGATGGGCAATGAGAGCTCCTTTTAAAGCCATTTCCCCGCTCGGTCAGTAAGGATTACCTTTGGCTACAAGTGACAGACAACGTAAAGTAAGTGGTTTAAACGAGAGTTCTCCCTCTCAAAGTCAAAGGCCCACGGTAGGCAGACTAGGGCTGGAATGGCACTCCATAATACCAGGGGCATCGGGTCTTCCTACATACGCTGATGTTTCTGCCTTTACTGCCTTCCATTCCCAAAACCACGTCATGGCCCATGACGATGGCTGTGGCCCCAACCGTTATGTCCACATTCCAGATGGGCATGCTCCTAGCCCTTTAAGGACACTCTCTACAAGCAGTGCTTTACTAATTCATTAATACCAGCACTTAATTAGCCGGAACTTAGTTCTAGGGCAGCACCTTGCTGCAAGGGAGGCCATGAAGGGTAGTCTTTATTCTACTTAGTTGGCCTATTTGTCCAACTAAAAATCAATAGATTTATTAAGGAGGAGGAAGGGGAGAATGCATATTAGAAGGCAACTAGCATCCTTTGCCACACTTACTTTTCCACTAAGCGATGTACCAGGGAACTGTCTAGTTATCATGGGGACCTATACCAGAGCTCCCCAAGCCCACACACAACCTGTGGTGTGGAGCAGGGATGCTCTAAGATACTTCTTCCTTTCCTCAGGGCATCCCATCTGGGGCTGCTTCTTGATGACCTTTAATTTTCACAAGGGGGGGGGGTCCCCTCTGAAAGAGTTATCCCAGTAAGGAACTAGAAAATGAAGTGTGTTCTTCTAGAAAAGACAGCGTAGACTCAGAGAATCATTTCCACACTATGGGAAGCATCATTTTAAAACCTCCCAGATAAAATAACAGGACACTAGCTTTTGTCTGTCAAATTGTCACAGAATAACTAACAAAGCAGAAAGAGCTCAGAGTTGGCAAGGGTTTGATGAGCTAGGCATCCTCGAAAGCTATGCTGGGGACACAGGTGTGCTTACTCAAGTCTTCAGGGAAAGTCATGTTATGTAACTATTCGTAAAAATATGGATTTTTCTATATAGAGAATGGATAAACAACGAGGTCCTACTGTACAGCACAGAGAACTATATTCTATATCCTATGATAAACCATAATGAAAAGAATTATTTTAAAAAAGAATGTATAAAAAAGGTTTTTCATTTCTTAGCATAACACACTGACCACCAACATTTCACGTGTGGAGCTTCTTCCTGGAGGTGATTAGCTAACTTTACGTGAACACACACAGCAGAAGGCCTCCTACAAATTTATTTCTATAATGCATAAGCAACTCTCCTTTAGATATTCCCCCCCACACAATATAAATATCTGGTGAAGGAATTAACAGATCTTGTAAAAGAACAATTGTATACATCTTCACATAAGCTTGACACCACGTGTCAAGTTCACCTCCATCTCTCTGGTGGGGTAGTACGCACGCCATTGCTGCGTCCAGCCCGCAGTAGAGGCCCAGAGGAGACGGCCTGGGGACTGCACAGCACCAAGGAAGCCTGGTAATTGCGCCCGTGGGCGACAATCATCCAACATTCACCATTTCCAGGGCTTCATCTCCCACAGTGCCCCAGACTCTTCCTTTCACATCATGTCTACCTTGATCTGTCCTGC
>NW_021146289.1:0-25000 GCF_002837175.3 Physeter macrocephalus
TTCTGCATCCTCTAACTTTCATTTCTAGGCTTTATACTTTTCTTTGTTTTTCAATATCTTCTGAATTTTTGCATAGACTAGTCTTATAATCAAATAGAATAATCAAGGTTTGGGGTTTTTTTTTTTAAGCTACGGTAAACTTATGTATCCTTTCCTGAGATTGCCTGGCTATCTTTGGGGCCACTGGAGGCCAACTTGAAGGTGAATCTGAGCCCAGCTGTGTCAAATGGTGAGGGCAGACCCAGAACCACACCATGCGGAGGCTGGAAGAGACCTTGGAGCACACTGGACACAATCTCTCCATTTCACAGGTAGGGGAACTGAGGCCCAGAGAAGGGATGTGCCCAGGGCCACACATCTGGTGAGTGGTAAAGCAGAGCAACCACTAGAACCCAGGTCTGTCTGATGCCAAAGCTCACGCACTGCTTGCCAGTTTTGAGGAAACTGGAAGCCTCTGGTTTGCACTACTGCACTGGATGTTCTTCTGGAACTTAACTAGATACAACATCATTCCCCATGTTCTGACACCATCTGCATTCGCCATGCACTTTCCAGGTAAAGCATATACAAATGCATAATCTCACTTGAACTCTTAACCACCCTGTGGGCTACAAAAGACGTTGAGCACTAAAACTCAGCCTCCTGTTTTCTTGGTCCCTCTTTGCATGTCAGCACTCTCCCTCACCTTTACACATTCAGGTGGAAAACTGTGTGGCACCAGCCATATCTTGGTGCTTCTGTTTCTCAACTGTGTGGTTTAGGACAAGTGACTTAACCTCCCTGAACCTCACTTCCTTCCTCTGTAAAATGGGTATATTAATGTAAGTTGTCCGAATGATCAAAGGAAATAACGCAGGTAGTGTGCCTGGCCCATGTTCATTTCCAGGCTGCAGCTCATCAGGCCCTCTCACAGAGGCATTTGACCAACAACTTCACAGCATGCCCCTTCTGTTCCCTTCTATGAGGGCTTTTCCATGTCATAGGCTGGTGTCCTCCACCTCACCAAAACCTGCCCCTCCAATGCAGTGTCACCTCCTCTGAGAAGCCTGCCTTGACTCCTTCAGCCACGCTGAGCACTCCTACTTTTGCATTGCTATTGAAAGTATGGTTCCTGCCACATTTTCTTGTATTTTAGGCTCATGTCACTAAGTAGGTGACTGCCTTTTCTTTCTGGCATCCACTGTGCCATACCAGAATCAAGGACCTTTCATAACAGATAAAGCTGGATCTTTAACTCAGGCTTTCAAAGAGTTTATGTGTCTATACCTGTATCTATTTATAAATAGATACAGGTATAGACACATAATACATATACACACACACACATATATATATAATGTGTATATAGGTATATAAGTAGACACATGTATATTTGCATGTATATATAAAATATATATGCATATATATTTAATAATTCATCCCTAATTCTTGTTCCATTAGAAAAGTAGGGCAAGACCTGGAAGATCTTTGCTTTTCTTCACTAGCTTTGAAAAGCAAAGGTAAAGAAATGTGGCTGTTAAACAGAGGTAGAGGAAACTGGGGAAGGGAGGAAGGGAAAGCTTGAGAAGGGAGAAAGGGGAAGACGGTGGCTAAACATATGATCTCATTTAGTCCTCAGCACAAGTGAGGCCTGGAAAGATGAAGTGCCACTCACAAGGTTGCAGAGCCAGATTAGATTCTTGCTCTGCCTGATTCTGAAGTTGGTGCTTTTGTTGCAAAACCAGGCTGCGTCCCCTCTGCCAGGTGTGGGGTGGCGGTTAGGTGCACGCACTGTGAGCCAGACTACCCGTGTTGAATCCTGACCTGCCGCTTACTAGCTGAGGGAACTTGGGTGAGTTACCTCACTCTAGGCCTCAGTTTCATCATCAATAAAATGGGAGTGACAGAAAGAGAAGGATCGCTTCATGTGGATGTTGTGGACATTAATGATCTCTAGCAAGTAAAGCACTTAGAAAAGTTCCAGGTGCAGAGTTCATTCTCCGTCAGCACTAGCGATGGTCATTCTCCCAGGTCTCCCCATGACGGGAACAATGGCTCCGGCAGAATCCAGCAGACTCGGGAGGAGCCCACTTCCTCATTACTCCAGACCCAACTTCTCCCTTGTCCTCCTTGCCCAAGGTCAGGACCCCACCAGGATCCTACTCTGCTCACATCATTACAACATAGGTTCCCATCCTTTGTGTAGGTGATTTGCAACTAAGGCACAGGTGGAATTTTGATGACAGGAAATATGTCTTGTGGAGAACAAACCAATGAAGGCAGAACTCCTCAATATGCTCCATTTTACCGATTTCTTCTCTTGAGTTTCCAATTCATAGAGCACCAGCATTGGTTTCTGCTTCATTTTCGTATCTCCCATCATTTCCAACATAGGAAAATGCCCAGGATCACACAGCTACCAGGTAGAGAAACTGGGATTTGAACATAGATCATCGGATTCCAGACCCTGCCTGCTTAACCACTACTCCACAGGGCCAAACTTTCCCTATAGAATATAACTTGAGGACAGGCATCACCTATTACACTTCTAACCATGGCTAGTACCTCGCAGCTTGCTTATAATAAATAATCAGTACCCACTGATAGACTTGTTGCCTGAAAACATTAAAGGCCTTCATTTAATGTCTTCTCTTCAGAGTTGATTATCTCAGGGTTGAATTGAGGAAAGGCTGAAATAGTTATTCATTCATTCATCAAACATGTACTGAATGCCTAACCAGGACAAGACTCTAAGCTGGGTGCTAGAGAAGTGAAAATCAGCAAGACAAGTCTCCTGTACTCCAGCTGCTTCAAGTCTATGTCAGGGAGGCAGTGCAGCGATTCCCAACCCTGGACGAACATTTAATCTCCTGGGGAGCTTTTAAAACAATCTGGATGCCTGGGCTTCACCTCCAGTGGTTCTGATTTAATTACTCTGAGGTGGGAACCCAGGCTTTGTTTGTTGGGTTTTTTTTTTTAATAGTAAACTTTTTTTATTTTAGATTGACAGAATTATTATGAAGGTAATAGAGAGCATTCCTATAAACACCATACCTAGTTTCCCCTACTATTAACATCTTACATAAGTATGGTACATTTGTCACAATTAACGGACCAATATTAATGCATTATTATTAACTAAAGTCTATCCTTCATTTAAATTTCCTCAGCTTTTCCCTAATGTTCTTTTTCTGTCCCAGTATCCCACCTGGGACACCTCATTACATTTAGTCATCATATTTCCTTAGGCTTTCCTTCTGTGACAGTCTCTTGGCTTTGGTATTTTTTTAATTCCTCAGATTATATTACGCAGCCAGGGCTGCGAACTTCTGGTCTGGGGTCAAAAGCATGGAACTTCTAGAGGCGGCTGTCTGGGTGCAAATTCTGGCTGGGCTGCTTAATAGTTATGAGGCCTTGGGCAGTAAGCAATCCTGTAGGGTCCCTATTTTCTCACATGTAAAATGGAAATATTAATAGTAGCTACCCCATAAGTTGTAAAGGGCGAACGAGGCCAGTGTTTCTCAACTTTGTCATATCATAGCAGCCAGAGAAAATACATAGTATTTGTATGATGTATTGACATAGCACACAACCCAAGTTTTAGTGGCATAAATGGATGAATCTTCTCACAGCCAGGGATGAGGGGATCAAAGCTTGAGCCGCCTGTAGCTCTTCTGTGCAGGGTTAGGAAGTTCTGGGTTGACATGTGTAGAAGCAATTAGACCTCGGCCTGTGCAAGCCCTCCATAAACGTGGAAGAGGCAGACCTGTAAAGCGCAAGGGGCAGTGCAGACTGGGGAAGTGATAGGGGCAAGGCAAGAGCAGTACTTCCGGGGCCCATTTGTACCGACCTTTTGCCTTTCCAAAGGGAATGGGCATTGTCTCTGAAGCAGGAAGGAACTGCTCTCACTTCCTGAAGCTGGGTGACCAGCTATGGACATAAACCCAGGCACCTCGTTTCACTGCGAGGAACAAGAGCAGCCAGGCTGCTGACGCATGAGGAATGCAGTGCGCCGGGAAAATTAAGTAATGGCCCTTGGAAACAAGATTCAAGATTTCGTGTCCGGAGCCTCCTGCAAAGATGATCCCTCCTGCTGGTTACTTCCTCTCTGGCGCCACCCTGTGGTGTCGGCTGGGTGGTTCACGACCGGCCGAACCTGCCAAAACTCTGGTAAGTTTTTTTTTTTTTTTTTTTAAATGGAGAGTTATTTTAACTAAGAAAATTAAGACTTGGGTAGATCAAATAAAAACAATTTCTAGAGGAAAAAAAAAACTCCCAATGAAATAAAACGTTAACACTGTCTGGGCCATTGCAGAACCCAGAGAATATATTTGTGTATTTGAAAAATTCTAGGTACTTCATAATTGACCTTTTGATACAAAATGACCTATTAAATTTGCAATTTGTAGTTCTTGGCTTTGAGGTTCACAGGACAAGCTGGGAAGTCTTCAAACCTTGAGCTGAATTAATCCCAAGAGGAGTTATTTGGCTTTTGAATCAGTTTTTCCTTGTCTAAGAGGTAACAGCGGCAACAGCACCCACCTTCTGGCCTCCTCTTTCGGGGCTTGGCGACCCTGCAAGAACCACCATAGCTTCATCTGCCTGGGAGCCGAGAGACTCGGAGACTACAGCACGCACAGCAGCTGAGAGTTGCCCGTTCCCAGCAACATTCCCTTCATCCTTCCAGCCAGCTTTGAATGCAGTGTTTGGATGAGTGGGATCAAACATTCTCCCAGCATCTGCTTCTGTTCCTGGGCAAGTGCTGCAGCCAGCATGGAGGTGGTGGGAGGGTCCAGCCCCACACACGGACCAGCAGGCTGTGCTGCCCTCAGAGGTGCTATGGTAGGATGAGGGCTGTGGCCACTGGAGGCATATTTGTACAGTACAAAGATGCTAATCATTTTGATCCCAGCCAAGCTTTGTTGCCTCAGAGTTGATCTTGGGATCAAGCTCTGGGTTCAAATGTTCCAGTCCATCTTCAGTAACAGAAAGTCTTTTTTTCCCCTCATTTGCTAGGTGTGAATTTCCCGAGGCTGAAGAAATTAGAGATGTGAAAGATTGTTACCATGAGATGGTTCTCTCTGCAATTTGCCCACAAATGTGTCAGCACCATCTCTAACAGACAGTCCTTGTACCTTTGAAACCCAGAGACATTCATAGATGATTTAGAAATAATAAACACTGATATGCAGAAAAGGCCTCTCACTACTATAAAGCATTTCTGTGTTCCTCATCTTATAGTGAAGCGTGTCAATGGCAAGAGTTTTATAGTTGACAGACTAGGTTTCAAATTTTAGCCCTGCTGTGTGACCTTGGGTAAGTTGCTTAACCTCCCTGAGCCTCCATTTTCTTATCTGTGAAACTGAGATACAAATGCCATCCTCAAAGTCTTGTTTTGGGAGGATTAAGAAGCATAGTAATTGCTAAGCTGAATGCCTGGCATGTGGTAAAAGCTCAATCATGGGTGGCTAGGACTGTGATTACTCCCACTATAACTTTATGAGGTGGGACAGGCCCGCTTTACAGACGAAGGAATTAGAGCTCAGAGACACAGAGTGACTGATCCACGTGAGTGGCACAGCCCATGGGGGATCAAACTCTGGTTCTCCAGGCACTGAGTCTAGAGCCCTTTCCTCATTCCACATACAGGGTGCCTGCTCTCCTCCCTGCCAGATTTGCAGACACTCAGCTGAGGCTCAGACCACAGGGCTGGAGAAAACAGCCACGTCAGAGGAAGCCAAAGCAAGGAATGGAAGATCCACCAGACAGGCATGAGCTGGCTGCCGGGAGCTCAGGGGCTTAAGGACCCAGACACAGGAGTGGGGAGATTCAGCCCTGTGTCCACAGCAGGGAGGGCCAGAGGGGTGTGCGAGGCTGAGGTCTTGGCATTAAAGGACAGACGGCCTAGCAAGCAGCCGGTGAAGTCTGACTCAGGGAGCCATGGACTTGAGAGGCCAGAGGCTGGAGACAAGGACAAATATGAAGAACCCAGAAATGGACAGAAATAGAAGGAGGGAAACTTGACGAGAGGCTCCAAGATAGTATTAATTGAGCATGGCACCAGGATTCTGGGGTGTGGCAGGTGAAAAGTCTGTCTGTGGTGGAGTCAGTTAAGATACTCCTTTAGGATTCCTTCTAATGACAAAAAAAGAAAGTGTCTTTCCTTAGCAAACCAAGCAAACTTTCATAAGCCAAATTCCTCCAAGTCTCCAGTCAAGGGAAATTGACTAGGAGAAATTTGATTTGCCATGATTTGATGTCAGATGCTCTGGATATCCATGAGATGTATCCATGTGATGTCCACGTGTCAGTCCAGTAGAAGTAACCAGAATCTCTTTCAGCTTGTTTTCCAGAGAACCTGGAGTCATGGAATCTTAGACTGAAAGGTCATCCAGCTCACATTTTCCTCCAGTGCATGAAGCTTCCCTTTCAAAGTGGTCTGCCAGGCTCTGCTTGAACATCTCCGGTGATGGGGAGCTCACTAACCCCCAAGGCAGCCCTTTACATATGTGGACAGCTCTGAATTTTAGAAAATGTTTCCTTATTATATTCTTCAGTTGCCAGTGACAGAAAAGACTAACTGAAACTGCCATTAGCAAAAAATAAATTCACAAATAAATAATAAATATGGAATACATTTTGCAGTAGACCCTTGATGTGCCACCCAGATCTCACCTGCCCCCCCATGAAGGACTTTCAGCACCAGCTGCTGGAGAGCTGCCGGCAGACAACCTTTAACTGCCAACCCCTGCAGGGGTTGCTTCCCTGCAGCCGTCTTTCCTGGGGCAACCCACAGCCAGTGACTAATCGATGCCAGAGTGTAGCTATCTGGGCCATCTCCGCCTAGGGCTCCTCCTGCGCTTGGCTGAAGCTGTCATGAGGACTGCATTTGGCTTGGGTCCTCCCTCTGCAGCTTCTCTTCCCTTCCCTTTCCTTCCCTTCCTCCAGCATTCATCCCTAGGGCACTCCTGGCACTCCTGAATAAACATCCTGCACCCTAAACTCTGCCTCAGAGTCCACTTTCCAGGGAACAAAATTGTGGCATACTGGCTCCCCTAAGTGGAAGGTCTAGGGCAGGGGTCCCCAACCCCCGGGCCATCTGCCACTCCCCATTGCTCTCATTACCGTCAGAATCTTTCCCCTTCTGCCCCTGTCCGTGGAAAAACTGTCTTTCATGAAACCAGTCCCTAGTGCCAAAAAGGTTGAGGACCGCTGGTCTAGGGGATATCAGGCACAGCTGGTTCTAGGGGCTCAGGAGGAATGAGTTGAGGCATATTGTCACCCCTTCTCTTGGCTGTGCTCAGCTTTGTGCCAACTTCACTTTCAGATACTCACATCCATGCAGCCTCAAATCAAAGGTGGGGGGGTGGCTTTTCACCAACAACTCCATAGAAGTTCAAAACGTACTTCTCATTGAACTGATTTGAGTCACAGGCCGATTCTTGGATCAATCATTGTGGCCAGAGAGGATGGGATATGCTGATTCTCTTAGGCCAGAGTCATGAGATCATCTGGATGAAGGGACGGAGTCATCGGCCAAAACACAAGGGCCAAGAGTAGGGGAGGGACTGTCCCGTGAACAACACGTGGGTTCTGTGACCAGAAGAAAGGAAGGCAGATGCCAGACAGGCAAACACCCAAAAAGTCTATCACAATTCTGCTGTGCGGAAGTCCATCTCCTTGCTGTTCCCGCTCACAGGGTCACATGGCACGAAAGTCCTAGCCCTCTTCCACGGGATGCATATTTGAAGAGCCCCATTCTCCCCCTACCTCCAGGCTGTCCCTCCAGTGTCCATCTCCCATCTTCTCCTACGTGGCTTGGCTCTGAGCCCTCTTACCTCTCAGAGCATTTTCTTCTGAAAACAATCTCTTTTGTCTTTAGTTTCATAGTGTGCTGCCCAGAATGAAATACAATGCTCTTAGAAGTGTACCAGATAATCACTTCTCTCCTTTGAGACATTCTGCTTCTATTAATGAAGTCCAGGGTCAAAAGAATGAGCTTTTCTCGGTGGACATAAAAATTGACTTCTAACAATAAATTAGGTGCTATTTGCCTAAAGCCCTGAGTTGCCTTCCCAAGTTCCAGTATTGTCATGTACCTTCTCATTCCACAGTTGTGCAGTTAGGTTTTTGAACAATATTGCATATAATGAATGATAATTCTATATATATATATTGATTGGATATCAGAGCTCATCCTACTTTGACTCTCTGGGTGTAGGCGTATAAAATTATATACGTGAAAAAGATTATTGGACCAGAATCCTGGTACTAAGTTCTAAGCACCAACACTTAGAAGCTGTGTGATCTTTGCTGATCACTTAATTATCCGGTCTCCACTTCATCATATAGATATGAGTTAAAAATGAGTTTAAAAATTTACCTCATATAAGTCGTACATATCAAATCAAATATCATATATGCTTTGAAAACTATACGTATGTGTGTATATAGTATAAAATGTTTTCTTACTGTAGGTCACAGTTTAAAACTTTGAAGAAAAACACTCTTTCCAGGCCTATACCTGTCTTATTCACCACTGTACACACACACACACAGACACACATGCACACACACACATACCCGTGCGCGCGCACACACACAAACTGAAACAAAGTTTCATGAAACTAAAATCCCTCTTATTGGGCTTCCCTGGTAGCGCAGTGGTTAAGAATCAGCCTGCCAATGCAGGGGACACGAGTTCGAACCCGGGTCCAGGAAGATCCCACATGCCGCGGAGCAACTAAGCCCATACGCCACAACTACGGAGCCTGCGCTCTAGAGCCCGCGAGCCACAGCTACTGAGCCCATGTGCCACAACTGCTGAAGCCCGTGCTCCCAGAGCCCGTGCTCCACAACAAGAGAAGCCACCGCAACGAGAAGCCCGCGCACCACAATGAAGAGTAGCCCCCACTCGCCGCAACTAGAGAAAGCCCGCATGCAGCAACGAAGACCCAACACAGCCAAAATAAATGAATAAATAAAATTAATAAAGAGAAAAAAATTCAAAAATAACAAAAAAACCTCCCTCTTATTACATATGCATAAGATACAAATAACAAAGTTAAATAGCAAACATAATTGTATTACTACTCAAATACAACATAGAAAGATTATCCCAAAATAAATAATACAAAACCCAAAAATGCTGGTCACGACCCCACTAGGTTGATTTCATAGACCATCAATAATCACAACTCAGACAAGTGGATGGCTATTCCAGCAGAGTGCGTTACAGGCGGGGCTGAGGAAGCTACACCTATGGGTACCACTTACGGTTTGGAAGCCCCAAGGGGGACACCCAGCAGAGACCCAGGACGTTGGAGGCATTTAAGAAACAGAGAGGGCTTCCCTGGTGGCGCAGTGGTTGAGAGTCTGCCTGCCGATGCAGGGGACACGGGTTTGTGCCCCGGTCTGGGAAGATCCCACATGCTGCGGAGCGGCTGGTCCCGTGAGCCATGGCCGCTGGGCCTGCGCGTCCGGAGCCTGTGCTCCGCAACGGGAGAGGCCACGGCAGCGAGAGGCCCGCGTACGGCAAAAAAAACAAAAAAACAAAAAAAAACAGAAACAGAGAAAGTGGCGTTTAAGCTGAAAGCTGAAGGCTGAATATGAGTTGCAGAGGCTGGAGGGAGAGAGAAGCCTGGTTGAGCATGAAAAACTGCAGGCATAAGTCTCTGCAGAGAGAAAACAGACCACTGTTTTCACCACTACAGCACAAGAAAAGGGAAGATGACATTTCCTCCCTAAAACATCCTGGTGAGAACAGGTCATTGAACTGAAAGTTTGCAAGATAAAAACAAAACAAAGTCTTGACAAAAATAATAAGTAGGAAAAAAAATATGTATACCCGAATAAACAAATTCAAAACTCTTAAGAAAGATCCAAAGAAGTCAATTATGATCAAAATATTTGATGGGTGGGATAAAGGTCAAGATTATTCCCTCACAATTCCTTAGGGAGTAGTAAGTCAGGCATAATTTACCTAATTGCTCACACTTACTTTCAATCTCAGTGGAAATGAAACTGCTTAAATTGCAAAGTTGATAAAGCTTTGAAAAACGTAGACAGGTATGGTTCCTGGCTCCAGAAAGCTCCCTTCCTCCCTGGGGCCTGCCACTCTCAGCATTACTCACACCTGCAGACAGGCAGGGCCTGGGACTGCAGCTCCCAAGTGGAGACAGGGCAGGACTATAAAAAGCACCTCAACCACAAATCAACCATCTTCCAGCTGACTCGGCCTCACTCTCCACTTTCCGACGCTCTGATAACTGGGCCTCTGATTGAACTGTTTCCTGGTCTGGGTCCATCTCCCTCCTGCCAGGACCTGGCTCCCATACTTCACCCCCTTTGGCATGGCATTTAAGCAAAGGTTTTTGTTTCGCCGCTTGGCTCCAGTCTCTGCCTCTGCTGTTTCCCATCTGCATAATCCTTCCACACACCGGCAAGTGAGTTATTGCATGAAAGGCTCTTAGAAGCCAGATGGTCTGAGAAGGAACACGCATTGTCATTCAGTTTTTGGATTCATTAGAAAAGTCCAAGGGGATCAGAATAGATTAATTCTGAAGAAGAAAAGGTGGATGTGAGGAAAGCAGCAGGTCTGAGAAGAGAGGAGGAGAGAGAAGGAGAGAGAGAGAAAAAGAGAGAAGCCTCGGGCATCCAACAGTCCGCATGCAGATGGAGGCTTTGGAGTGATGGGTTGAGGCAAAGAAAGGAAGGAGCCCACAAAACAAAGCTCTTTCTTTACATCAAAATTTTGCTGCCACCCTGGCCTTTCAGTTGCTCCAACACAAGTTCCTTCCTACAGTGTGTGGACCACTCTGCTGGGTGGGCTGTCCCCCACCTGGCTCCCCACTATTCATTCTGTAAAGTCACTTCCAGGTCCCCTGCTTGGGGAGGTCCTCTGCTTGGGGAGGCCCCCCTGGACCCTGAGACAAAGTCCCTATTGTAAACCCTCAGCCTACCCTTTCTTTTCCTTAGTGTCTCCCACCTCACCATGATTCCTCTATTGAATCTGCCCTATTTAAGGTCTCTCTTCTCCACTAGATTGTAAGGCCTGCAGGACAGGGATCACATTTAGCTTGACTTTCTGCCCAGCTGTGCCTGATTGCCCCTAGACTTTCCACGTAGGTGAGCCAGTATGTTGCAGCTTCACTCCTGCAAAGTGGACTCTGAGACGGAGTTCAGGGTGTAGGCTGTTTGTGAGGGAGTGCCCTGGGGGGTGAACCCTGGAACAAGGGAGGGGGAGGGAGCAGAAGATGCCAAAGATGGACTGAAGCCAAGTGCAGGCCCAGGCACGGCCTCAGCTGCAGCCAGGAGTTGCCCTGGAACTAGAATGGCCTCCAGAGTTAAGGAGTTGGGAGGAGATGATGGGCATCTATACTCAGGCATCGTCAGTCACTGAACGGGGCTGGTGGGGGGCGGTCACCTCAGGAAGGGGTGTGTTGGGGCAGGGTGACTTGGTGCAAAGCCATCCCTGAAGGGGCTGACTGTTAAAGGTTGTCTGCCGTCTGGGATGGCGCTGAGTTAAAAATTAAAAGGCGTTCCATAACGATTTCATTGTTGCTCATGGTTACTGCGGTGGCAGCGGAAGCCTTTAAATGCACGTTTTATTCATTTCTCCATCCACCCCTCCAACCATCTGACCACTGACCTCACAAATATTTGCTGAGTGCCTACTAGGTTCCACATGCCCCTCCATAGCACAGAAAGAACCTACTCATCACACCTCCAGTGGAGGTTTCTCTAAGGTGGGAGGAAGTATGTGGGGGGAATAAGGGGCCAGAAGGGTAATGAAAGGGAATAGAAGGGTCACCAAAGCAAAACCTACACCTGTGGCACAATTTGAGGAAAGGAGCACGTAAATGACGGGCACCAGCTACAGAGCAGCACTCACCCTACATACTTTCATCTCCCCAGTGAGCGACAGATAGTATTGTCACATTTCATTAAAAAGAAAACTGAGGCTCAGAAAGTTGATGGAACTTGTTTAGAATCATGTAGCCCCAAATGGTGCCAGATGCAAACCCAGCTCTGCCCGAATGGAGGGCTTTTGCTCAACCTTTGCTGAAGACCTTGGCTCAGCCCTTGCTGCAAAGCCATCAGACAGATGGACACAGAAGGCTGCAGCTGCAAGTGGGCCTTGAGGTTGTTGGGGAGATGCCACCAGCCAAGGATTTGACCAACTGAGTCTGAGCCACCGTGGTCCTCTCTGTCTGCTTCGCCTGTGGGTGAACCCCAACCTGCTCACCTTACCTGGCCTGACCCCTGACTGCTCTCCTTGCAGGATGAGTCAGCTCAGCCCTCCTGACCTTGGGCTATACTCTGACTCCAGTTAAGCTGAACACAGCCACAGCGGCTCAGCCACTGTGGGGCCCATAACCTTTTCTCTGATGCCCTGCCTACTCTTAAGTGAATGAGCTCATGGAGTATAACAGGTGTAGGTGATCTTGTTTCTATGGAAATTCCCAAGCCTCCCATTGTCTGTGTCCTTCCATGAAAACATGAACTTGAGCTGCTAATTGGTAAACTCCCTCAAGGCAGGATCACAGTTTAATTCAACTTTGATTCCTGGTACCCAGTGCATTACCCAGCTACAGCAAATGCTCATGATGCATTCATTAAAAAAAGTAAAACCAGTCAACACACATACACACACAAGAGTAAGGCTAGAGCCATTCAAAACTAGATGACACTAAGAGAAATTACTAATGTGTTCCACTATATCAGAAAGATCCAGCTTTAGAACATCTTTTGTTCATTTAACAAATACTTATGCAACACTTGCTAAGTGTCAGGCATTGTGCTAGGTGCTGGAAAGACATCACTGAAAAAGAAGATACAGTTCCTAACTTCATGGAGCTTACAGACTAGTGAAAAACTATGTATATAAAACAAATCGTTGACCAAGTGGCAGTCATTGTGATCAGTAGCACAGAGAAACAGCATGACGCTGTGCAAATTAGCATCATTGGGTGCTAGTCTGGTCCAGGGGTTGCAGATTTTCCTATGGAAGGAATATTCAAGCTGGAAGTTAAAAGATGAATGAGAATTAACCAAAGAGGAAAGAAGTGCCATGACAGCAGGGAGGGTCTAAGGGATTGGAGTGCACCTGTGAGGCAAGAGCACTGAGAGGTCGGAGAAAGAAGGCATAAGGACACCAGAGGACATTGATGAGGAGGGTGTAGCCAGGTCAGGCAGGGCACTGTGAGCCGTAGCAACAGATTGGCGTTTTTTAATAAAAGAAATGGGACATCACTGATCATGTTTAAGCAGGGGAGTAACATAATTAGATGTGTGTTTTTAAAAAATCTTTCTGGCTGCGACATGGAAAATAGATTAGAGAATGCAAGAATGGATGTGAGGCTTAGTCCAGGCAAGAGGCTCTGGTGTCTGGTGTTGGGGAGCAGGGTGCTGGCAGTGAAATGCAGAGCAATGGACAGAAGTGAGAACTCTTTGGGAGGTTATTGGGTTGCAGGACTTGATGACTGTCCGATCATGTAGTGGATTGGGGTGTAGGGGAGGTGAAAGGGAGAGGCAGTGTCAGTGATGACACCTCCCAGATTTCCTCCTTGATTATCTAGGTGTTTGGCGCTGTCCTCCGCTGGATAGGAAACCAAAGAGGAAGGGCAAGTCTAGGAGACAGCTAATAAATTCATTTTAAAGGAGTCGAGTTTGTGATGCCAGGCCGATATCCAGATGGTGATGACAAGTCAGTGGTTGGAGACAGGGGTCTGAGCTCAGAAGACAGAACTGAAATGGAGATATATGGTAACTACTCCCACATTTATAGGTGGCATTAAAAGCCATGGGAGTGGATGAGATCCCGTAGGGAGAGACTAGAGGGGAAAGAGAAAAAAACGACAGGAGCCAGAGTCTAGAATAAAATCTTCACGACACCTCACCACCACCAACAAAGGCTCAGGGAGGACCAGGAGATCCTCACATGTGCCCAGCACGGATTCTTCCATGTAGGTTCTGGAGCTTACAGGATCAACAATGGATGAAGGTCAGGCAAGCCTTTGGCAAGGCAGCCTCAGGGAAGGGAGGGAAGTGCATGTTTACACACTGATAACCTTGAGATAAGGCAGTTCCCCACAGAGGCACTACTGGAAATCTAAACGTCTCTTGGGGAAAAGTCTCTGTGTCCACCTCCCTCCCCTTCTCTTCCTTGACATTTTTGCAGCATTGAAATGCTGGAGTCCTGTAGGGTTGGTCTCCAAAGCTGAGGAAATCCAGTTTCTCAGCAATGAAAGGGACTCTGGCTCCCGAGTACCAGTGCTCGCCCAGAAGAGCTAACCTACGCAATCGAGTTGGTTAAACATGAACTCGCCCACAATCAGAACATCACCCCACCGTCAAACCTCACAGTCCCCAGACTGAATTATGTAAGCTCGGTGGGTTTACTAAGAGCTATTTGTCAATTTAACAGCACAAAACCAAGCAGAAGCCAGATTCCCGATTGAGGCAGACAAATTTATGAAGACTGTTGACTCAGGTGCTTTCTCCCTGGAAGCTCCCTCATAAAATGCTGTACCAAGATTAGCTTGTACCTTAGAAGCGGCGGCTTCCAGAAAATAAATTGTGAGATTCTTGATACACACCCACCCACTCATGTACATATCTACACCTGCATACATATGCGTGCACACATGGACACATACACATCTGTATCTGTGTATACACCCATGTGGATGTGTAGATGTATACAAATACTTTCTGGAAATGAGAAAAGCATTAGTGGGAGTGAAGTCCTAGATCCTAAGTCTGCCCGGTAACTAACACTCCTTTGCACAATTTACCATAATGTGTGTGTTGGTGTGTGCACACACATGCACATCCAAAGAAGCACAGTATGTTTTAAGCAATGACAAAGTGGTGGTAACTGATCTTTCCCACCGCCCCGCCCCCCGCAAGGAAAAAAGCCCTTGGCTCTGTTCCTAGTATATTTATTGGAGAGGAACAAGGCTTTCTGAAGAAGGTGGCATCTGAGCCAGGCCTAGAAGGTGGCCTGGGGTTCTAGCAGCTGGAGAGTTGGTGGGGATGGCATTCTAGGAGCGAGGGAACAGTCTGAACAGAGATGGGAAAGTCAGGACCTTGAGAAACCCTAGGCTTTCACTAGAGCATTGGGTACATCTGGAAAAACAATGAAGGTAAAAATGAACAAGCAGGTTGGGCAGAGGGTCCTATCGTGGAGGGTCTCAAATTTTCGGTGAAATAATTTGGACTTCATCTGTAGGACATGGGGCGTGGGAAGCATTTCAAAGGGTTTCAACAGGAAAGTGACATGATCAGGATTATGCTTCAGGAAGACTAATCTGCTCACAGGTTGGTGAGAATTGGAAATGGAAAATTCGGGAGGTTGTAACAGCACTCCAGGACAGAATTTAAAATAGTGGGATTATGAATATCTCTTAACATGGAAAGATGCTTGTAATAAAGTTCTAAGGTTAAGTCAGTTGCAAGTTGATATGTATTACATATGTAATCTCATTTTTGCAAATATAAATACACCTACACCTACAAGCTATAACTGCAGAGGAAAAGTCCAAATACACAAACACTGGTTATTTCTTGTTGGTGGGATATTGGATCACTTTTATTTTGTATTTGATTTTGTGTATTTTATATTATTTCCTACAATGAACATTTTCTTGTGTTAAAAAAAACAGGAGGAGAGAGGAGGGAGACGGAATTTGCCTCTATCAACCAGAAAGTCTGTCAAAGTATTTTCCTAAACAATAGAATCATCTACCTTGGAGCTGGATTGGGCCTCTCCCCTCATTTAATAGCCCGAAGTCGAGGTCATGGTGACCTAAACCAGGGAGGAAGCCACTCGAACGGAAAGGACACAGTATTTTCCTTCCGAGGTTCCTAAGCCAGTCAATCCTGGCACTTGAGAGCTAGACAACCTAGTTTAGGTGAAGAATGCCAACAGCTGTGAATCTGGGCTGCAAACTGGACAGGCCACAATACCACTCACAGGCTGAGAAAGCCTTATTGCCAGAAGAGTTTGGGGATTATTAGACCAACGCTACCACTGAGTAGCACTGAAAAACAGGACAGTGAAAGTCAAAGGGCTTGACGGTGTTCTTGTAAACTACCGAACTTTCTTGTCTAGTGCTCATTAACTTGGGGTGTATCAGAGTCACCACACGCACCTCAACTCCACCCTCTTCACTGAATCGAATCCATCCACAGCAAATCATGTATCAAGCTCTTACCGTGTACCAGGCACTGTTCTACGGGTGGGAAGCCCAGCAGCGATCAAAGCAGATTCCGTGGGTCAGACCTGTGGCATTTCACGTCCTTGAAGATCCCCGCCATGTTTTTTCCTCTTCCATTCTTCCTGCTCCTTTCCTTCTGGCTTCTTGAACGTAAGCTTCGCGATAGCTGGGATTTGTATTGATTGTTTTCTCAGCTGTGGGCCCAGGACCCAGAACACCTGCTTGGCCCATAGTAAGGGCTCCACAAATAATTGTTGAACCAATGGCCTTCGCATGGGCTGTGTCTTTGACAGAGATCATGCTTCTGCTACCATTTTGTCAAGCTTATTTCTCTGAACCCCTCAAACATCACTCTCTCTGAGAAGCTTTCTGGAATTTACCAGATTCTTCTGTTAATGATTCTCTTGGTATCCTGTGCTGCTTCTCTTAGCATTTAGCATCACTGTAATTACATAATTACTTAATCTGTCTCTCCTGTGAGTATAGCGACTCCATGAATCCTGGGCCTGGCTGGTCTTATTTACCTCTATATCCCCAGTTCATAGCACAGAACCGGGCCCATGGGAGTCACTCAAAGTTGTCAAGTGACTGACTGACTGAAAGAATGCGTACAATTTGATGGCCACTGAATCCGAGCTGGAAACAGAGTAATCATCATTCCTGTGGTTACTAAGGATGCTCCTGGACAGCTGTTGGCAGGGTGGATCACAGCAACCAGGCTAAGCCCCAGGGCATTCTTTTGCCGCCTGGTCCTGTTTCTGAGAGTAAATTCAGGAAACTGAAGGATGCACTGCAGTCACTGATCCATTCAACAAATATCTAGGTGTCATTAGATGAGGTACAAAGATGACTAAAACAGTCTCTGCTTTTGAGGGACTTGTAATTTAGTGGGGGTAATGGCACTAACAAGATAAAGGCACTGATATTTTGAAAGCTGTATTAGTTTTCTAGGGTTATCATAACAAAGTTCCGTAAACTGAGTGGCTTAGGAATTTATTGTCTCACAGTTCTGGAGGCTAGAAGTCCAAGATCAAGGGGTCAGCAGGGTCATGCTCCTTCTAGAAGCACTAGGCAAAGCTCTGTCCCAGGCCTGTCTACTAGCTTTGGGAGTTCCTTGGCTTGTGGCAGCATGACTGCAGTCTTTGCATGGCGTTCCTACTGTGTATGTCTGTGTCCAAATTTTTCCCTTTTTATAAGGACACCAGTCATATTGGATTAGAGCCCAGCCTAATGACCTCATTTTAACTCAGTTACCTCTATAAAGAGCCCATCTCCAAATACAGTCACAGTCTGAGGTACTGAGGATTAGGACTCCAACACAACTTTGGGGGAACACAGTTCAGCCCAGGACAGAGCCACTCTGAGAGAGGTCTGCACAGGACCCAGCGTGGCAGTAGGAGGAAATAATCCACTCCCATGGGGATGGGGATGGGGGTTGAGGAAAGGGTGCAGAAAAGGCTTCTCAGAGCACATGAACCTCGGACTCAATCTTGAAGAAGGAACGAGTATTTTCCAAGTCATGTGGGGTGGAGGTGGGGTGGGGTGGAGGTGGGGTGCAGAGAGGGTTGGACAAGGTGGGCAGGAACCAGATAATAAAGGACTCAGTGTAACCAAAGGGTTGGTCCTGAATGCCCCCCAAGTCCTCCAGCTTTCTAGAATGATCCTTTTGTTCAATGTGCAAATGGAAAAAGCTGAAATAGCTACGCCGTGAACAGCGGGAAGCCTGATATCACTGAGGATTCAGTGTGGTTCTGGTGGAGGCAAGACTCTCCTGGGCCACTCAGCACTGCAACTCACCTGTGACGGGCTCGGCGCTGCTCTCAGCCTCTGCTGCTGCCGTCTGCCTCTGCATCCCTCAGTCCTTTCCGGACTCTTCTCTCACGACTGTGGGCATGGCAAGCTTACGCTGCTGGCTGGGGAGAGCAAAGGACACAGCACAGAATAGGAAACAGCTTATCTGAAACACTGGCCCTGGTGGCCCCAGCTTCCCTTGGCCACCTCCACTAAAGGAAAGGTCTTACGAGCCAGCTGTATCTTCTTAGGCTCCTGTCATCCCACCTTCTCTGTCTCACCAGTTAGAATCTTTTAGAAGCTTTTGAAAGGACCAATGCCCAAGACCATCTCAAACCACTTAAATCAGCCTCCATGGGAGTGGGGTCAGGCAGGGATATACCTCCAAGCTCCCAGGTCCTTCTAGAGTGACAACAGCACTGGGAAGACCACTCTGTGTACAGACCTGGATCATATCTCCCCTTCCTCATTGTCCTGGCAGCTAAGGAAAGCTCTGGTTGCTATTACCTTATTCTTATTATGCAGAGCAATTCCTCTGTCTGTCTGTCTGTCTGTCTGATTTGCTCTCACTTATCCAGGCCTTGGCACATTAGGCCAGCTCTTCTCAAAATAATAAATAAATGAGGTCAGTCATGATGTGCTCCTACACAACAGCATCCTTTGCCTCTAAAATGAATCGTGTCTCTCCTCTTACAGGGAGAACCAGTATACCTGCAAGCTTTTGTATTAAATACCATATTTCAGTGATTTTAAGACTCAAATATTTTCCACATTTTAACCTATCTGAAAGCATATGTATCTTATCATCAATGGGGTATCATAGTTTATTTGACAATTTTTTTTTCAGTGTTTCAAATAACAATACACCTTACAGTTGTAAGGGGATTTGATTTGATGAGATAGTGTAGCAAGAACCTTTTTATGCCTCTTGCCACAAGGGCTGGTTTTGCCAAGGAGTTTGGACTTTATGTCATGGGTAGTAGGGAGCCATCAAAGGGTTTTGAGTGAGGGAGTAACATGGCAATGCCTGGCTTTCCAGAACCACTTTGTCACATGCCCGTGGGAGTAAGGCAGGAAGGCTCCTCAATGGAACTGGAAAATCAGGCCTGCCTAGGGGTGAAGGGATCCAAGCTTGGTTCCTTGCGAGCAGGAAGGATTTTGATTCCCTGTGCTAAGGCCCTCGTGTCACTGTGGTCCAGGGGCTATCCTTAGGGAAGGCTCATCTGCTCTCTCCTAAGAGACCTGAGGTGGTAGCCTTCACTGCCTGGTGGATGAATTCTCCACCTGCAGGGCTGGCTCTCTCGCCAGACCAGGACTTGACTCTGTTGGTCCTCTCCACCCGGGGTCTTCTTCCCCAGGTATCCCAACATTCACCAGGCACACACAAGAGACCGATGTATAAACCACAGGATCCCATTTGTCAAGTTCCAAAGGGAAATAAAGATGACAGGCAGACAGCACACTCTGGTAGGGAGATCAGACCATTCCCTCCCTGAAGGCAAATTAGCGGGAAAGCCAAGTTGTCAAGAGAAAGCCAATTGATTCACTTATAATGAGAAAATCAACTTTCAAGAGTACTGAAAGTTCACACTGGCTGGAGCACCTTGTTCTTTCCCTGTTGAAAAATGAATCCAGAAGCAGCCAAATCATCCAGCAGAGACTTAGTGAGCAAGGAATCAGGGCAGGGGTGATGGTTAAGCATTAGCCACGTCTCGCAGCTGAATTGCTTGCGTTGCTCTCCTCCGCTAGAGGGGTTGCTGTGCCCAGTGAACCTCACTGCTCAGGTCTGCCTGCCAAGCTTGCTTCTTGCCTGGACGCTGAATGGACGGACCTCGCCAGCATTTTCCCCTGAGACTTGCCATGTTCAGCTTCCAAGGCTGGCCCGTGCCCGCCTCTGACAACGTGGCCCTCCCACCCCCAGAGGACTTGGGGCTTTGTTTACTCCCTCATGGTCACAGTCAAGCCCAGCCTCATCTATCCAAGAACACATTTAAGCACAATCTCTTGGATTTTTCCCACAAATGGCTTATCTCAACTTCTGGGTGTGGAGTTCAATATTTAACCCTTCACAAATTTATTTACAGGCTCTTCAGACTCCTGGCTGTCACTTACTGGGGACAAGCACCAGGAGGAAATGGGCTCCTTTTTAATAAGGAACTTAATTTCCCTTTTTCATCCTGGGCATGGAAACCCTCCCTCCTCCTGGGTTGGAGTAGCCCACAGAGCTTGTGAAATAAGCTGGATTTCACATGCAATTGAGAGGAAGACAAGAGCTTGTAGCCCAGGGAAGTCTCATAAGTAGCTTCAGGGCAGGGATGGATTTTGCTGGGTCTGCATCACAGGGGTCATCTTATCAGAGCGTTAACAACACAGACCCTGAAGCCACACAGAGCTGGGTTCCAATCCTAGCTTTGCCTTAGAGACAGCACTCAACCTCTCTGAGCCTTGTCTTTAAAATGGGATAATAATACCTGTATCTCCTGGAAGGATGAAGTAAAACAATAATGCACAGTGCTTGGCACACAGTAAGCATTGTTCCTTCCTCTTTGCTTTCTCAGTTTTTCTCATTATTGGAAACTGTCCCATAAAAACCTTAGACCTCCACAAAAATCTCCTCTTCACCCTCCCTGCACAACCCCACCCACTGGGCAATTCAAAGCAGTGAAAGAAGCCGAGCAGTTAAATTTTCTCCTTCTCTTGTCTTTTTTTAACAATTGTCTTATACCCACCCTAATGGTCACATCTATGTGTTTACTTCTAAGATTTACTTAAAAATAATAGGATGAGGAAGTGGGGAAATGGAGAGTATAGAGGAAAGATGATGGGCCATGAAGTGATAGTTGTTGAAGCTGCATAATGTGTACAAGGGAACTCATATACCATTCTCAGTACTTTTGTATATATTGATAGTTGAAATTTTCCATATTAAAACATAGTTTTGAAAGAAAAAAATCATATTGATGAGTTTCCATTTGCCAGATGCTGGTTGAGGAGAGAGGGTTTGAAAGAAGAATAAATTCAGACCCTGCCCCTGAGAAATTCACAGACTGGTGGAAGAAGACAGGGGTGATAGTGATCATTTCAGGCAGAGCAATAAGGGGTAACAGCACAAGTTGGGGCTTGGCGGGGCACCCTGGGGAGGAGGAGGGCGGCTTCACAGCTTCTGCTCTGCCCCTAGACCACCTTGCTGGCTCGCACAAATGCACGTGAGAGGTAGCAGGCGTGCAGAGAAAGATATGCCTGAATGGACATCATTTCCATCATGACTCAGTTCATACATCCTCTCTTCCAGGAACCACTTCATCCTTCTCTCTTCCAAGCTGTGTGAGGTGCCATCCTCTGATTTATGTCTTCCTTAGCCTTTATAATGCTGAATAGAGTGATTATATTTGGGTGGGGTGGAGAAGGGAGGAGTCATCCCTGAAAACCTTGTATTATGCAAAGCTCCCATGATTCAGGACCAATCCTGACAGAATGGCACGTATGTCCACCTACCAAGCGATGGTGGCACCCCCGTGTGGCCAAAGTGTGAACGTTACCTGCAAATGACCAGGTTCACCTACGTTCAACTTCAGCAACTCTTAACCGATCTACAAGTTCAGAAGCTTCTCATTTCTTCAATATTTGCAATAAATGAGACTTAACATAGTTCTACCACACTCCTTTAAATCTGTGGCATAATTTAAAATTGCGCAAAACCTGATTCCTGAATTGTAATGATCTACAATACAGGGTCCTCTTCCTTACCTCTTTTTTCCCAGCTGAGTAGGAGGGAGAGAGGAAGGAAGGAAGGAAGGAAGGGAGGGAGGGAGGGAGGGAGGGAGGGAGGAAGGAAGGAAGGAAGGAAGGGAGGAAGGGAGGGAGAGAAGGAAGGGGGCTTCCCTGGTGGCGCAGTGGTTAAGAATCCACCTGCCAATGCAGGGGATCCCTGGATCAGGAAGATACCACATGCCGCGGAGCAACGAAGCCCACAAGCCACAACTACTGAAGCCCCCATGCCTAGATCCCGTGTTCCGCAACAAGAGAAGCCACCCCAATGAGAAGCCCACGCATCGCAACAAAGAGCAGCCCCCGCTCGCCACAACTAGAGAAAGCCCATGCACAGCAACGAAGACCCAACGTAGCCAAAAATAAATAAATAAAAATAAATAAATCTATAAAAAAATTATTTTAAAAAAAGAAGGAAGGGAGGGTAAGATTAGACAGAAAGATGGTCTTCTCTTCCTCTTCTCCCTTCTCCATCCCCCAATGCAGAGGCATATCATGAGAATTTGACATTAGAGATCATCTTTTCTGTGCTGAGCAGTAATTGACAGATAAGTGATGTTATACCCTGATGCTGTCTAGCTCCCCCATCTTGGGCTTGTCATTTCTCCTTCCAAAACCTTTATTCCCCCATCTCTCATGTGGGAAGAACAGTACCAACCAGACCTCTGAGGGGTCATAGAAGGGTCACATTAGATAATGCAGGAGAAAGCCCTTTGAATGCTGTAAAGCTGCGGACTCACGTTAGGGGCGTTGTGACTGGCTGACACAGGGCATCCACAGCCTGGTACTTCCAAGTGACTCATCAGCCTCTTATATGAGCCCCTCTCACTAGGAAGCCCTGAGGGTAGCTGAGCTAATGTTTGCAGACCACTTTAAAGAAGACAAGGGCTTTAAAACTGCTAGGATCACTTCCAGTTAGATGACCTCTTTACAAGAGTACAAAGAAGAGCAAATGTGGACTTTTCTCTTCCTTTTAATTTTCTTTCAAAAAGGGAGACAACTCACTCCATCATTAGTGTACATCACTGTGTTTGAATTAGCCAAGCGAGGACAGAAGAGTTCGGGGGGTGACAGTCTTATTAAAAATATCATTATTGTTATTTTTTAATGGAGAGAGCAATGTGTGCTTATTTTTTAAGTGTAAACGATATAGAAGTATAGAAAGTAAAAGGGAAAAGCCCAACTCTTCTAAATACCACCTCCACCCCTTCTCAGAATTGGCCACTGTTAAGAAAGGTGTAAGAGCTTTCTGTGCATATGGTCCTGCAATTCTCTTTTTTCACTTAACCATAAACAGTAGGTTGTTTTTTTTTTTAACAAGGATGGAAGTTTTAAAAGAAATTTAGAGGCAGTATAAACGTTTTACCAAGGCGACTGCTTATTCAAATCTGTTTCTTAAGCCAAAACCCAGACTTGGAACGTTACCCCAGCATCTGAGGGGAAGGATGTCCTGTGCACACCTTTGTCGCGTGATCGTCCTCCCAAACTAGAATGTGAGCTTCCCAGAACCTAGCACCATGCCCGGCACAAATCAGGGTTTGCCGAGTGAATAAGTGAATGACCTTGATTCCGCAGAATTAATCTCCACTGGGCCCCTCTGTGCTTCACAGATCTTGCTTTCCTAGCACTTTCACACTTTGGGTCATTTTGGCCTCACAACAGCCCTCTAACTTGTGTTGCACTTCATATTTCATTTTATGGTTATTTTACAGTGGGGGAAACAGTCCCAGTGAAGTCACAGAGCTGGGCCTAGAACCCAGGTGTTTTCTTTTGCACCCACTCTTTGTATTCACCAATGCCTGCCTCTACTGTGTACAATGGTCAGAGGATATCAGAATCAGTTGACTGTCTACATAGCTGAAAGCTTGCTTTGAGCTGGTGAGGGTTAATCCTCTTCAGTGTGTGAGCTAGGAAGGCTAATTTATGTTGGGTGCACTAAACTTTATGAAGGCCTCTGGTTTGCAAATCCATCTTCCGCCATCTGCTGGATGAAAGCAGCATTTCAGTACTGCCGCTCATCAGCCGCGGTAACAGTTACCATCAGTAGTTAAGGTACTACTTAGTGCCATGCAATTAACATGTATAATTTCTTTTATTCCTCCAAGCAACCCTATAAGGTAGGTCCAATCTTATCCGCATTTTCAGATGAGGCAACTGAGGTTCACGTGGTTAGGTAACCCAGCCTATGTGTACTAGTTTCCTAGGGTTGCGGTAACAAATTACTGTAAACCTGTTGGCTTAAAACCATAGGAATTTAGTCTCTCAATTATGAAGGCCAGAAGTCCGAAATCAAGGTGTCAACAGGGCCGGGCTTCTTCCAAAAGATCCAGGGAAGAATTTTTCCTGGCTCTCCCAGCTTCTGGGGCTCCAGGCATTCCTTGGCTTGTGGCTGCATCACTCCAATCCCTTCATCCATCTTCACACAGCCTTCTCCTCCTTCTCCCTGTGTGTCTTTCCTCTGTGTTTCTCCTACAAGGACATTTGTCATCTAATTTAGAGTCCACCAAGATAATCCAGGGTGATCTCTTCTCAAGATCCTTAACTTAATTACATCTACAAAAACCCTTTTCCCAAATAAGGTCACACTCACAAGTTCCTAGGGTAAGAAGGTGAGCATATCTTGTGGGGGTTGGGGGAGCAACCAGTTAACCCACTACCCTATATTCTTTAGTTGACATGTTGCAGAGTCTATGCTCTTAATCACTGTTAGGTGGGATTGAGACTGCTGCTAGCAACCCTCCTCTCTGTGTCTCCTCTACCCCTCAATCCTTCCCATTGTCGGCCCACCCCTTCTCTCTTTTCAGTTAAAGGACAGGCCAAAAAAAAAAAAAAAAAAAAAGCTTGCACCTGAGGTTCCCTTCTCTTGCTCATTGCATAGGGTGACCACATGATTTACTATCCAAATGAGGACACATTTGAGGATCAAAGAGTAAAAGTGAGTGTTAACAATGATCCTGTGATGACAGGCACATCAGGACTGTGAGGGCAAAGCTAGATGCAGAGGATCCCTCCCAGGGCCTCCGCAGGGTGGGCCTCTCCTGCTGGCTTTCCCAAGACTCCATGCCTCCCTTTTCTTTTGCACCCGAAGTCAACACCCTCTGCCAGACACCTCCACCTGGCAGGTGACTCAGGAGACTCTGAGGCCCAGCAGACACCTACTAAATGAGTGCTGAATTCTTTTTTAAAATATTTGTTGAACATGGACTTAGTGCTGCTAATCGTTGGCACGAAATCCTTGC
>NW_021146290.1:0-25000 GCF_002837175.3 Physeter macrocephalus
TGGTGGTGGAAGGAGAGACAAACTAAGAGAGCTTCATGGCTACAAGCTAAAGGAAAATGTCATGATGACAGTAAGACATTGTTGGAAGAAAAGTGCTGAGTTTATCTATTTTAGACATGCTTGGATGTCATGGGCTAGCTATATGGAGATGACCTACAGGCAGGAAAAGGGCCAAACTGTAGAAAAGGTGACATTAGGGTTGGATCTAAGAGTCATCCACGTACAGGTGAAACCAAGTGAGAAGCCATGTTCCCCCAGGTAAATGAACTTAGAAGCAGAAAGAGAGCTGGTCTGAGTACCAAGACACCTTAGGGACTTGCATAAATATTTGTAAGAACTAAGAAACTATGTCTCTAAAGTCAGGGTGTCAAGAAGGTTCCTAATAATACCAAACAGGAATACTGTAAGGAGTTGAAAGATCAGGTCTGGGAATCTTGACTCCTGTCCTCCTGAGCATTTGCTGGTGCTACAGTTTTACCACTTCATCTCAAAGTCCCTGATAAAAGACTCCAGGATGGGAGACTGGCCCTGGCTTGGGATAGGGACTTGTGACGCAGCTGTGGTATGTGGACATGGCATCTTCAACTAACCCTTAGAAAAACTTCTTTATTCTGTTTGTGTGATTTATCCTATGCTGTAGCTTTGTGACATTCCCTGGTTCCACACGTCTGGCCCCTGGGCCTCTGCCACATCTGGGCATACTTTGTCTTCCGAGATAGGAAGAACACGACCCTCATTATCTCTAACTATAAAAGCATCTATAAATATACTTTCCAAATCCCAAAACGGGGATTGTGTTGACAAGGTGTTTTTTTTTTTTTTTGACTTACCAACTTATTTATAAGAAAATTCCCACTAATGTATAAAAATTTTATCACATTTAACCGTATGTTTAATTGACTATTCTTTATTGGCCAGAACAGAACGTGAGATTGGGCTACCCAGAAAATTTCAGAAAAGATCTAGGTAGCCCAGCCAGAAGCTTAAGTTAGAAGTTCAGGGAACTCGTCTGGCAGGGTCTGTCCTCGGAGGCTGGGGGATGACATTTTAGAAGCCAAAAAGTAGCCAGCGTGGGGTGAGCAGGAATGTTGCTGGGGCAGGAGGCGGGCAGAGCCTGAGAAAGCCTTGCCTCCCAGCGCCCCTGACCACAGCGCCAGGATCTTCCTTACCTCGTTCTCCCCCTGCTGCAAAATAGGTCCCGAGGACCGCCTTCCCAGACCCGCGGTCACGTCCCTGACCGCGGGGCTCAGAAGCGCAGAGGGCACTATCCGAGGCTGCCACCGAGGAGCAGGAGGGAGAGCTCACCGGGGAACACCTAATGTAACGGCTAAAGTGTGCGATTTCCTGGTGCAAAAGCGGATGCACACAGCTCAGAGGAGGACCTGCTGGGGAGAGGGTGGATAGTAAGCGGGCTCCTCCTTCTGTTGGCTACGTATTGATGAAAACAGGGCTCGGACTAGAGCGAAGCCAGTGAGGTGCCTAGGACGCATGATTTAAGAAGGCACTCGCTCTCAGGGTCAGGCGAGGGCCTCCTTAAACTATGCACTCTAGGCGCCCCACTCGCTTCACACTAGTCCTGGCCCTGGATTCAAGCAAGTCTCACTCAATAACTTAAACTTACTCCCTAGCCCTCCACCCTACCCAGCGGGATACTGGTGTAAAAGACAAGGGACTTAAGTGTAAAGCGGGGAGCCTTCAGCCATCAGCCTACCATGGCCACTCTAGTCTGCCCCAGCTCTGGCACTTAAAGCTGAGGTTACCAGAATTCTCTCCTGGCCTCTGTGATGCCTTGTCTCAGCTGACCAGCAGCTTCTGATAGAGCAGCTGAAGGCCAATGGTGAGTGGAGGCTCCTCTGAGAAGTGAGTCAAAGGACATAGGAAGAGTGCCTCCAGCACCATCACCACTTTTACTTTTTCCCCTGCAAACAAAAGTTTTGTGTTAAATAGAGTAAAACGTATGCGATGGCAGGAAATGTCTCCTAACACATCCATCTATTCCCTTAGCACCTAGCACCACGCCTGGCACTTATTAAATGATCTGCAGATATTTGTTGAACAAATAAAAGGCAAGAAGTTGAAGCTGAATGAAGGCTTGTCTCGCCTGTCCACCCCTCACAGGGCGTAAGTCAGGTCTGCGACCCTCCTAGGGATCCAGTGAGATCTGGGGTGCTACCTGTAGGGACAGTTCTAAAGATGTTTTGGAGGCACAGGTTACACAACTGCTCCTCAAAATTGTGAGCCCTTAGCGTATCCATTCTGACTTATACAATGGTGAGGTCCGTCTGGCTCTCTGTCTCAGGCCTCTGCCCCAGGACTGTCCTGCCTCTCCCAAATGGAACCTAGGGGCTGACTGTCATAAAACACCATCTCACAACCTCTAGATGCAGAGCTGTTCACATTATCACTTGCACTCAGCCTCAAGGCACCGTTTCTCTAGCTTAGAGCCAAGAAAGAAGAGAGCTGGGGCTCCTCCCTTTAATTCTTGTCACCGTGGAGACTGGGTAGGCCTGGATTATACCAGCGCCCAGACGCCAAAACATGAGGAACTGGGCTGTGCGCTCATGCTGCCAAATTCACAGGCAGCCCCCGAACCCTAAGACAGTCTTTTAAGAGATGACGTGTTATGCCTGCAAATGCCTTCTACTCTCCAGATCAGGCCTCTCTCCGAAACGAGAACCTGTCTCCTACCCTGAAACTCTCTTTAGGGGCAGGATTCCTGAGCTGTATCCTTAATATCTTTCCCTTGATCCTTACATTTCGCATTGGCATTTTTTATGTCATTTGCCTGTTTTGCTTTGTATCTTAAGTGCCACTCAGTTCCTTACTAGAACCTGCAAATGTCCCAGAGGCTCTCATTCAATTTCTAGCCTGCTCTCTTATCCCTCCTTGGGGTGGGGTGAGGCTTCATCCCTTAACATGGTTTCAACATCCTTCTGTGTACAGATATTTCTCAGATCGTCTATTTCCTGCTATTTCCCCCTGTCATTGAAGTTCATTATATCTGCCTACTGTGCACTATCACTTGACGTCATCTTGACATCCCTGTTTTAACCAAAGAATTACCCGGGTCTAGGCTCTACAGTGTCTCTAAGTCATTGGTGGTGGGTAATGTTTCGAGTTAAGTGACTGTGGCCATGAGTCTGACTTCAGTTGCTTTGTTGGCATTGCTGTGCCAACTCTTACTAGCCCCCTAAGGTCTGGTTGTTTCTGACTCCTGTCTGTGGTCTTAGACTCTAACTGGTACCCAGCATCTTGGCAAACTCCTCAAAGCTAGAGTAGCTTCCATCCTGAGATCTCTCCCTTTCTTCTCGTCCTTATTCATACAAGTATCAGTTTTTTAAAATTTGGTTTGGGACCTTCCAGAAGTAGCCTTGTCACTGCTAGTGTAGCTAGAGCCTTTTCACATGTAACACATGTTGCTTTGTTAGAAGTCAACTGGCATGGTGGAACCACCATCGAATTCAGCTCCACAAAGGTTAATAGCTCATTCCGTTTGAGAGCATTCGGTACCTGCTGTCCCCCTGTGATAAGGAAGGACCTGCCAAGCCTGAGAATCTCCCTACCTCACCATCCACCCCACTGGGACCCCAACCTTTCAGAATCTGTAGCAGTGAGGCTCTAGCTACAAACAAGGGACCAAGAGAGCTGCCCCACAGAGTATAACCATATGCCCTTAGACAGGGATTGTTGAGCTAGCTTACGGTCTAGAGTGGGTGTCTGCTATCTGGGTAAACAAAATGTTTATTAAGGTCTCTGGTTTTCCAGGCAGTACTTTACAGGCACTGGGATGTACAGTATTGGAAAAGACAAGGTCCCTACCCTCAAGAGACTCAAGTTCCAATTAGAATATTAGCTAACATTTATTGAGCACTTACTATGTGCCAGGCAGTATTAAAAGTACTTTACATGTACTAATATTTAGTTAAGGAGACAGAAACCATAAACAATTACTAGCCAAGTGAACAAAGGACAATGGAAGAAAAGAGAAGAATTAATTCTACTGTTAATGGTCAGCGAGGCTTCACAGAGGTGACATTTGAGATGGGACATATAAGATGTCCAAAGTTTCACTAGAAGAGGAAACAGACTTTGCAGAGGAACCACATAGCTAGTAGCCCTAGAGGCTGTAGCAGAGAGTGTGAAGGATCAAGTCAGCATCCTACTAAGGATGTGTAGACTGGACCCAGAGTGGGTGGGGCTCTGAATGCCATGTTAAAAAGTTTAGACTTTATCCTTTAAAAGACCTTCAGCATCTCCTCCTCGCCTGAGCCAAAATGACTTTTGATCAGGTCCGTATTTTAGAATAATAATTTCTGGCACCTGTGTGAAGGGTGGATTGTAAAAGGGAAGAGACTCAAGCTGGGGAGGACAGTGGGGAATTTTTTCCAAAAGCCTGGATGAGAGATCAAGACCTGTATCTGGATGCTGGCAATGTCAAGGGTGAATAAAGGAGGAATTCAAGTGAAGGCAGAGGGAGAATTGTCCAGATTTGGGTTGAACACAAATCTAAATGTGAGGGAGGAGTCGAAAGATAAAACAGGGTTTCTAGAAGATTTTTCACCAAGATAGGGAGAACAAAAGGAAGGAGGGGAGAAAACGAGTTTTGTTTGGGTCATGAGAGACTGCCAGGTAGGAACGGTCAGTAGACAATTAGAACTGCAGTTCAGGAAAAAAAGGGCAAGAGGGAGACTTGGGAGTTCTGAGTACACAGAGCAGGAGAGAACCAAGGATAAAATGGTGGGGGACACTGACATTTAGGGGCAGGACGAGTAGCTGAAAAGGGGCAGTTGGGGGAAGAGAACCTAGGAAAGCCAAGCTCAATAACTTCTGTGCCAGAAGAATGAACTGGTGGGTGAGTAGGCTGGTTAGCTCCAGAGAGGTGAAGTAGGATGAGGGCTGGATGAAAACTGGAGAGCTGGAATAAATTATTAGTTCTTTCTACCCATCTTAGACTTACTTCAGAAGAGGGATGCTGGTGTGATGACAAGCTTGAAAACAGGCATCTGCTGACAAGGGAAAGCCAATGGGGCAGGGGAGTGACAATGCCTCACTTATTTGCCCTTTTATCTGCTTGTGTCCCTTCTACTCAGAGCCCCGAAGCCAGGACAGGAGACGGCGGCAGCAGCCACTGACCCATCGCCCTACTTCAAGCAGCCCGGCCCCGTCCCCAACTCCTGTTAGTTCTAACACAGCCTCTTTACACATGGGCTCCTGCCTACTGCCCAGCTCACTCAGCATATCAGGTCTGTACCCACCGCCACTGAAATCTGGGTTGGCCGACCTCCTTCCTTCCCTGCCTCCCAGGGCACAGGCCAGACTCCTGACTAGGCTTGAAAAAAATCCCTCCAGCTCTGCTGCCTTGTGACCTGGACCTCATTCCTGACTTGATGTAATACAGGCCACTCCCGACCAGCGGCATCAGTTATCCTCCTGGATTATCCTAAATCCCTAACATCAATGCCCTTGTTCAGGAAGCTGGAGTTTAGCGAACATCTTTGTGTAATAACAGTTACCACTTATTGAGCGTTTACCATGTGGCAGGCACTGCTCGAAGCACATTATCTCATTTAATCCTTATTTTTACATTTGAGGAACCTGAGGACTTTTCCTACCTGCTATTTATTCAAGCTCCCTGACTCCAGGAGCTGGGCAACTTAGACAAAACTGAAGAATGAAAAAAGCATAGGCCTTTCACCTGTCATCACCGCAAATGTTATGTGACCGTATCATCCACATAGAGCCTAGACCGTCTGCTCTCCTTTTAAGTTATTATAGACCCAGCTGTGTAAAGGACTGGATGGGAATGATTTCTAAGACTCCAGCCTAACATCTTCTACCTCCCTCAGAGCCCACTACTCCCAACCTGTTAACTCTCTTCGACGGGCAGCCCTGAATCCACCAGTCTTGGGTGCTGCTGACTTGATCCTTAAATGCTCACACATATGTGACTGGAATAACTCTAAGGTCTATAAATTCATAGTGGTTCAGCTTGAGTGCGTTCTGATTCAAGCTCAAGTTACCGTTCTAGCCCACGGACCAGACTAGAGCGTGCCGTGCTTCTGAACCAGGGGCGATTCTGCCAGGCAGCGGACAATTGTCTGGAGAGATTTTTGGTTGTTACGGTGGGGAGGAGGCAGGGGAAGAAATGCCATCTGCTGAGCAGAGGCCAGAGATGCTGCTAAACATGCCGAAATACACAAGGCAGCCGCCCACAACAAAGAATTACCCGGCCCAAAATGTCAGTATTGCCAATATTGAGAAACCCTGATCTAAAGGAAGTTAGCTCTTCTCCATGGCCCCATCCTGAGATCAGTTTCCTTTGTTCCCTAGGGAGTAGCTGCTCATTCCTATCCTCAGGGGACAAACCAGAGGCTGTCGTGGTGATTGGGAAAGGCCTGCTAGGGGCTGGACCTCGGATCCCCTGTATCAGGACCCGACTGCAGGTAACGTTTTTGGGTCTTCCCCACTCCCCAGCATAACAACTCTGGCAGAGCCCAGCAAGGCGCTGTTCACCTGGGTAGTGGGAGGGAAAATGCCCAGCACTGCTTTACACCCTCTCCCCACAACCACAGCAGAGAGCTGCTCTGATGCCTGAGTGCCTGTCCGTCCAGTGCTGCACCCCCGTCCCCTTCAGCCAGGTCTCTTGCTTGCTTCCAATGCCAGTATCCCTGCCAGACATACCCTAACCTCAGCCTGCTAGCTTTGGCTTTGCCTGCCCCTGCCCTTAGCTTCTCCTCTCTTTCTGCCCAGACCTGCCCGAGGAGAGTTCCCGCCAGGAGGGGTCCCGGATTCCCCAGGTAACACATCTGGTTGCTGCTCCTAGGAACAGCTGTGCCACCAACTCTCATTCAGTCCAGATCCCCACACTAGGTTGACTGAAGTTAGGAATAGGCAGAAGCTGACTGGATAGGTGAAGCTTAAGCCGCTCTGGCAGGGGCCGAGGCAACGAAGGCTCTGAGGTGGACCTACTAATCCTCCCACATCTTTCCACACCGTGCTTCTCTACTCAGCCAGATCTTGACCGTGGTATAGCCATGAAGGTTAAATGCTGGACCCTTCTGACTCCCCTAGTTAAGTAGAGCTTGGAATGTATAGTCATAGACTGAACCCATGAGTTTTCTAGCTATTATCCTGCCCTACCTTCTCAGCTAGGAACAGTGCCCAGGAACTCAAGGTCCCAGTACCCGTGTGGACACCTATACTACACTCATACGCGTGGACACTAGAAGGAAACCTAGAAGCAAAAAGGTTCATGGAAGAATCCAGCCTCATAGCCTACCCCCTGTCCACACAGGCTAGGCCCAGGTTGGGCCGGGGCTCACCGCCGACTCACAGAGGGATGAGAGGCTCTTCGGGCCCCACGTCCCCTATCCCCCGGACCAGGGAGAGCAGCGAGCCAGAGCCGGGACCCTGCTCCATACCACGGTGAGCACCAGGGTCCAACTCTTCACCCCCACCTCTCACTTCTATCCCCTTATTCCCATTTCTGCCATTCAAGATCATTTTCTTCCCTCCCTTCTCCCTTTGACCCCCGAAAGACTAAACGTACCTTCATTAAGAACCTAGTCCCTGACTTTTTTCCCCATCATGCTGTCTGTCTTCACTCCAACAGACAAGAGAACAACTTCTAGTTAGGCCTAAGGAGCAGGCTGGTCAGACCATTCCTATCAGACCACTGTGCAGTGCTCAACCTGCCTATCCTCACCCGCCTTGCCTCTCTCATCTCCCAGCCCCTGGCTGAAAGACCAGAAGGGCAGAGTTTTCACAACCCTGACTCCTCTCTCTTCTCTGTTGCAGGCTGCCTCAGGCTGGGCCCCCACGGCCCTGCTCTGCCCCTGCCTTTTCTCCTATTTCCCGTAGTCTGTCTGACTCCCAGTCCCGGATTTGTTACAGTGGGGGGCCCTTGGGCCAAACTGAGGTTTGTTTTGTCCCTAAATCTCCTCCACTCACTGTTTCTCCCCGGGTCTGAGGCCTTGACCTTCATGCCCAGCACATGACCCCGAGATGGGGAACACAGTGAGAAATGTGCTAGTCCCCTTTCTCAGCTCCTGATTCCATGTGACAATTATAACTCCTTGGAACGCCAGCCACACTGTTCTGAGACATTGCAGAGCATCACCTTGAGACAGGACAAAGCAGGGACCTGCCACCCCTTCCCTCCCTCCACAGCACACGACTTTGGGACCACAAAAAAAATCTATATTTTTATATTGGGGGGAGGGAGTGGAAAATAAAGTAGCCCTATGCTGGGCCCTATTCAGTGGCAGCTTCTTGTTCCATAAGGTTAAGGAAGACTGAGGAAATAAAAGTTGTTTGGAAAAATCCAGGTGTAGTTGCTTTGTATGTTGGGATGGGTAGAAGGGATGAAGTGAAGTGTGAAGGCCCCTCACACCCTCCATCTTGCCTCAGACTATGTCCTGGAACCCTAGAAAAGAGGGGGAAAGACCTGAGGTAAGGAAAATGCTGCAGCTTTCCTCTGGGGCAATCCTTCAGGAATCAACTCCCATCCAGCCCGTCCCCCCTTACAATTCTCACCCACACTTACGGGTTGGTTTACAAGACGTTCATACAACACCTCCCCCCATCCCATTCTTCTCTATGGCTTGGGTCTACACTAGCCAACCCCTAAATCGGTGCCCTGTGCCCCTGAAATAGAATTCTCTATCTTTCCAACCCCTCACAAAAAAAAATTATGCCTAAATAAAAGCCTAAACAAACAAAAGTGAGTACTATTTAAGTGAAGAGCCTAAATCCTCTTACTTGGACGGCATCCTCAGTACCTTTATTCCTTCGGGTGTCAGTACCTTCTTGTACCCGTACTGTCAACTTGGGCATCTGGAGACCACATGAAGATGGGGACTGAGGGGGTCTAGGCAACCCACCCCGTTCTAGCAGGGAGCAGTTTAAGGGGGAAGGGGGCAGGGCACTCGCTGCTCTGTGCGGATAAAGGGGCCCAGTATCATGCTTGGCCCAACACTTTCTGATTTGAAGTTTCGAACCCTTAACGCCCTGGCGCGGCCCCGCCACTCACTCTCTGGGGCTGGGCGCTACAGCCCCGTACCGTTACCTGGGGCGGAGAAAGCGCCACTTTCATTCCTGCTTCTTGGGATTGTTGACGGCCACGTAGTGATAGAGAACGACAAGCAGGAAGAGCGACACGCCCAGCATGTTGGCGAAGATGGCGAGCTGCACGTCCGTGATCATGCTGCGGAGAAGAGGAGGGACTGAGCCTCGGACCGGCGCATTCCTCGCCCAGACCAGGACCCGTCCTCGCCCCACTGGCCCAGCCACCGCCGATGGGCCATGGACCGCGCCTGCGTACCTCTCACCTGATCAGAAGGGCTCGGCTCCGACACGGTCTGCGGACTAGCTCGAGGCAGGAGACCTGGGCCGGAAGTTTGCTGCGCCAGCTCAGTCCCAACACAGCCACTTCCGGCCGCTCCGCCGGTAAGGGTTCCCTAGCCCCCACATCTCGCCTGCTCCCGCGGCGCACTCGCGAGGGGCGGGGTCTTGGGCGGGGCTGAGGAGGGGCCGGCCGCCGTAGGGGGCGGGCGGGCTGCAGACGCTCGCTTCGGATGCGGCACGGCGCAGCTGGGCGCTGTTGGCGTGGTCCGGGACACGGTTAGCGGCGCCGGGGCCGCCTCCTTGGAGCCGAGGAGTGGGCTGGAGCGAGGGTGCGGCGGCGGGACCGAGCGGGAGGCTCGGCCTAACCCTAGACTCCGGCCCCCCTCTCGGTCGCGGGCCCCCATGCTGCTGCCCACCCTTCGCTTCCCGGCCCGGCCAGGTGCTTCCTTTGCGCCCTGCCCTCAGGGACCCCTCCCTGGTCCGGGCGGCCGGGAGAGGGGTGAGAGGCAGTGCAGAATGGGGACAGGGCTGGGGCGGCCGGCTAACTCTCCTCGGCGCCAGCCTTTCTGCCCCACATCCGCCAAATAGAACGATCCTGCCTGTGATCTGATCAGTGCCTCCCTTCCGGATTCCCTCCCTCCATCCCACTCTCAGAGGTGGGCGTCGGAAATAGGGCGGACCCTCCCGGAATCAAAACCCAAACCGTGGGACTTCAGCCAAGTGGGAAATCTCCCCCCACCCCCGGATGTGAGGGAGGGGGAAAAGGAGGAAGGGCTGGGACCAGCAAGAGGGGTCGTGTGGGTTATAAGCAGAGTGGGCCACCGAGGAGAAAAAAGGAAGATGGCTGTGGGTAGATGTCCGAGGGTCTCTGGTGAGGGGAGGGGCAGCCTGGGGCTCTACAACCCTCTGCCCAGCCAAAACCTACCCCCCCCCCCCACCTCCTTGCTTTCCCTCAGCTTCACCATAAAAGGGAACGGCACTGAGCCAGGCTGGGGCCAGGGGCTGGGCTGTTTCTCTGGAGCTGTCAGGGGTAATGGAAGCCAGTTGCTCTGCGGTAGAGGGGGGCCAGGGCTCAGGGGACGCCTCTGCTTCTCTGAGCCAAAGAAAACTACAGGAGCCGCTATGGGGCTGGAACAGCTGGGTAAGGGGACCGACTCGCTGCCTGTGTGCACGGTGAGCTAAGGGTGCACTAGCCCGGAGTGGGCTTCCCTGGCCTGGGAGCATCAGCGTTTTGTCCTCCATGCACCAGCCCACTGACTCCTAAGCTTGGTCTCAGCCTTTAGCAGTCTGTAGTTCCCTGGCCTCCCCTCTCATCACCCAGCCCCCACCATTTCCCAGAAGTTTTCAGTTTAGAATCCCAAGCCCATGTTCCCTCCACAAAACGGTGAAATCCCAGCCGTGTACTCCCTCATGTGTCCCCTCAGTGAGCACTCTGTTCCCAGCTCTGCTCTGGGAGAATGAGGGTCTAGGTCTTAAAGGATTACACACATTATGCTTTGCATCTCCTGGAAATGTGAAGCAGATCCAAGTGCAACCAAACTTTTAGATCTGTTGAAACACAACTAGATCCTGGAAAGTAGACTTTCTAGACTGCAGATGACATAAGGGAAGGCCTTGGAAGTGCTTCAGCTTTCTAAGGCTGTCCAGAAACCAGCTGACCCAGGTGCAAAGTAAACTAGACTCTCAGAGCTGAAGGGGGCCTTCAAGGTCATTTTATGAAGAAGGAAACTGAGGCCCAGAAGGTAATTGATTTGACCAAGTTTCTACAGATGGTTAGAGACTGTCACCTGATCCTCCTTCCTCTGTTCCATACTCCGTGTCAGACTGTGGACTCAATAGGTTGTCCTAGGGTCAGGGGCAAGCGGAAAAGGATTTGTTTTAGAACCATCCAGAAATGTCCTTCACCTCCCAGAACTTCCTGTGCCTGGGTCAGCGAGTCTTTATCAGCCTTGAATGGGTCATTTGGCCTAGTGCCTGGAGGAACATTTTAACCAAGTTAAAAATGGTCTCCAGGACTAAACTGGACCCAGCTCAGAGCTAACAACTCCTGAAAAAAGCTTGGGTGGAAAAGTATGTGGGAAGTGAGACAGGTGAAGCCTTATCCTGGGGGAAATAGGGGGAGAGAGAGGGTTAGGGGGCACGTGGAGCGGCGGGGAACGTGTGGAGCTTAATCTCTGTGAGTAGTGTGACAATTTCAAGCAGAAGACATAGTCAGGATTAGGCTCAGGAGTGAAAAAGCAACAAGACCTGGAAAAGGGGCACTGGGTCCTGCGTCCAGGGAGGTTGGCTCCTAAAGTATTGTACCTGTGGGAAGGGTTGGAAGGAAAAAGGAAATGTGTGCATTTGTGCAGGAGTGGACTTTTGCTCAAGAGTCCCCACAAGCTGGAATTCCCATCTGGGTTGGCATGACCCAGGCCCGGTTGATATTATTCCCCCCTTTCTCCTCCCACTATTCAGTCTTCTGACAGAGGGTGGTAGGCATAAAATGCTCCTTACTGCTGGGGCCCCCATCTCGCTGGCCCCAGGCACAGGAGTTCATTGCTCCATCAGTGATGGTTGACTGAATGAGTTAGTTGCCCGGTATAGCCAAGATTTCCCATTGGCACTAGACCCATGGAAATCTGTCTCGGAGAGGTTATAAAATAGATCTTGTCCGAGTGCCCCAGGGACTCTTAGCCTTTTTTGGTCTCAGGAATTCTCTTCCAGTCTCTCTGGAAATTTGTGGCTGCCTATCAGTACCACCGCCACCACTGCGTTCCCTCTAACCTTAGTCTCCACTGCAGCCTACTTGCCCAACACCTCAGGCCTCCCCAGTGAACCCACTGACTTCTTTGAGATCTCTAAACATTCATGGCAGGCCCTAGGTCTTGGCTCCTAATTACAGGACTAAATGAAATGCAACCTACTGCCATTATATTTCAAAGACAACATTTTTGACTTGACACACTTAAAATACAACAGATTTTGTAATTTAAGAGGGCAGGCAAAGGAGCCGGTGACAACTGGGTAGTCACAAGACGGCTGGGATAACTTTTCAAGTTGCCAGAAGCTCCTGAACGGAGAAGACAGGGAAGAGCAGAGAAAGCAAACCCACGGCAGCAGCCAGGGCCACCTGCAGGGGAAGTGAGTTAGCTTCCTGCCAGGGCCAGGGCCAGGGCCAGGGCCTAAGCTGCTGCCTTCCACTGACAGCGACTTTGAAATCAGGACCTTCTAGGACCAATTCCTTCAAGTCTCCCTAGGTGCCGATCCCCTCACCTCTAAGGAACAGCCACAAATTTCCATTTCTGATGGTTCCAGCGTTTACTTTCACCATCCTGTCTTTTCGCCAACATTTCTCCCAGTCATCAGGATCATATTCTGGGCCATAGGACCTCAGAGGCAGATCACTCAGATTCACATTGAAGATTTGGTGGCATCCATTCTTATAGTTTCCAACTATTGCCCTGCAAATGGTTCCCAGAATCAAGACCCACACTGCTAAGCATCTCCTTTGGACGTTTATTTCCATTGAGATGTGTTATTCTCATCTTAAACTCAGGATGCCCAAACGAAGGTCATCTTTCTTTCCTTCAAACCTGCTCCTCTTCTCGATTTACTCATCCTGGCTCAAACCCTGGAAGCTTCTGTGGTGTCCCCCTTCATCTGGTCCCGCATTACCCAGGCAGTCACCAAGCAGTCACAGCCTTCTCTTCCAAGTCTGCATCACTTTGCAATGTAGAATTTGGAAGGGGCCTGAGATGATAGAAAGATGGCAGACCCCTGGTGGAGTCAGGGGGTTTGCTCAAAGTGATAACACTATTTAGAGGAGGAGCTGGAACCAGCATCCTCGTGCCCTAACACCCTGCCCATTGCTCTTGCCGAGAGAATATCTTCTTTCGGCATGTGTATCGACCCCCTACTCAAAAACTTGTAACCCAAGCTGTTAACCAGTCTCTGAACCTCTCCCTGATTTTTCCACAATCGACCTCTCTGACTTGCTGACACAAAGAAGAGCTAACATTTACCACATGCCAGACCCTATTCTAAATGCTTCACATGGATTAACTTAATCCACACGAAACTAGGAAGGAGGGTACTATGATTATTCCCATGTTACAGATGAGGAAACCGAGACAGACCGCTTTCACCAACCTGAAATCTCTCCCCCCGCCCCACCGCCTTGGCCCTGTTCTTCACTCCCCCCCTCCACATTTATCAGATTCTCTTTCTTCCAATAGCTCTTCTCTGGGTCCCCGCAGCAGCCAGCTATCTTTCCCCTCCTCTTACCCGGAGCACAGCATCCATCTGGCCTTCTGTCTGTCCTGCCCTGTGTTCGTTCTCTGTCGGGCGCTTGTGTCCTGTTCCCCAGCAGGACCAGCGGCTCCTCACTGAGTCCTGCACGTGCCTTTGCTACCCAGGCACCCCCGCAGCGCCCACACACCGGGCTCTCGCCTCCTTTCTGTCTAGTACTGCTGCCTGGCTCTCCCAAGCGGCCCACCACGCAGGGAGACCTGTACAGAACACAACGCTGGGGGCCAGATGGTGAGGGGGGCCGGCTGACAGATTCTGACAGAGCCTACGGGGCAGGCTGGTGGTTGAGTCAGCTTCCTTACCTGCCTCAGAGGCTATCAGACTTGGCTCCACTCTAGGGAGTGACTTCCTTCAGGCTAAATAGATAGGGCCCAACTCACCTCCCTCCTTCCCTCCCCTCCCCCACTCATGGCTGACCTTCTCCAAGGCAAGTCTGAGACCCATGTTCACCTGGCCTGTTGAGAATGAAAGTCTTTCTCCTCTTGCCCATGTCCTCTCCATGCTTGACGGAAGGCTACTCCCCATTTCCAGATTCCTTTCTTCTTCTGGCTTCTCTGAATTTCTTGCCTGCCTCAGTGGAGTCCTTCTCCTTTTCCTCCCTGGCCCAGTAGCCCTCACTCCTCTCCTCCTTTTCCCTCCCAAGCCACTGACCTGGGTACCATTTATATTCTAATCTGAGCCCTCCTCTTGACTTGCTGTGTTACCTTGGACAAGTTACTTTCCCACTCTGGGCCTCAATTTTCACATCTATGAAAGGAGGCAGCTGGACTAGATGGTGAGTGACTGTCCTGCTGAGCCCTGCGATTCTTTCTTCCTTTTACAGCTCTCCTCTCCACCTCTCCCCTCTGGGCTCCTCTCTGAGGTCTTCTCTCCCAGGGTAGGCCTGCCCTGGCCCCAGGAGAGCTGTGGCTCCAGCTCCCGTTCCCTGTCTAAGCGACCAGCCCTGGGCCTCCTCCCCAGCTCTGGCCCCAGCTCCGCTCCATGTGGCCCGTCTGAGAGGCTGGCCCCAAGCCCGGGGGCAACTCCACATTTCTCTGTTTTTCCTTTTTTTTCCTCTCTTTCCCGGAGTTAACAAGAAGCAGATGTGGCGCACGATGGTTGGAGAGGTGGGGGGAGGAAGGGGGAGGCTGGACCGCCAGCCAGACGGGGGAAGGGAGGGGAGGGAGGGAGAGAGAGAGGCGGGAGGCCAGGGCCCGCCCCGCAGCCACTCTTGCGCCTCTGCGCAGCCACAGGGGCAAAGCCCTGTCACCCTCAGGATCCAGTCACTGGGGAAAAGCGATAGGGAGACCAGAGGAGGGCCAGCTGGGGCGAGGCGGTGGAGGCCCAGGAAGCAGCATCTGAGAGGGCCAGGGACCAGGCACAAGAGGCCGGGGGGCACAGAGAACAAACCCCCCTCAGAAGTGGAGAAGAGGAGAGCGGAAGGAACCGAGGGAGGGACAGATAGGAGCCTGAGGAGGAAAGAGGAGGGGGAGAGGGGTCAGGCCAGGCGGCCAAGGAGGAGGCGTGTGGCTGGGGGCTGCCGGCAGGAAGCTGGGGACAGGACCTGCTGTCCCTCGGAGCAGCGGTATCCCCCGCTCCAGGCAGAGGCGCCAGTGGTCAGGCCAGGATGTGCCTCTGAGGGCCACCACGGAGCGCCCCCGCCATGGCCCCCGGAACCCTCTGGAGCTGCTACCTCTGCTGCCTGCTGACCACAGCCGTGGGGGCAGCTAGCTACCCTCCTCGCGGTTACAGCCTCTACACTGGGAGTGGCGGGGCCCTCAGCCCTGGGGGACCCCAGGCCCAGAGTGCCCCCCGGCCTGCCAGCCGCCACAGGTAAGAGTCTGGGTCCCAGCCCGAGGCTGGAGGTAGGTGGGAGGGTGGGGGAGAAGGTGTGTATCCTGGCCCCGGCCTTGGGTCGGCTCTTCTGGGCTGTCCCCGCCTAGGGCAGGGAAGGGGGAGAGGAAACCCATCCGTCAGGTGGCTCTTTACATGCCCGCCTTCCTTCAGGGCACTTCCAGGGCCCCCCGAAGAGATAGGTGCCCCCCAACCTCAGGGAGATCCGCTTCCACGTTAGGTGCCCAGGGAAATTACCCTGAGGGGCACCAGCCAGGCCGTCCTGCCAGCCGCCAGCTGCATACCAGCCTGGGATTCTCGGCAGACCTTTCATTCCTCTCTAGGGCTCCCCTCAGCCCCATCCAGTAATCCACGCTTCTGACGCCACTCCTCTGCTCCTTGTGGCTCTCCAGCCGACACGGACCAGAGTCTGGCCTGAACGGGGCCAAGAGTGTAGAACTTCGAGCCCCGAGGCGGGCAGGGCTCATCAATGGCTTATTCTCTCCTTAACCCTGAGCTGGACCCCTGCCTGCCCCGTCCTCTCCCCTGAGTGGTGGGTGGAAGCCAGCATCTAGGGGATCGCCAGGGGACCCGGCCAGTCGGTTCACAGAGGCCACGCCAAGCTGGGGGTTGAGACAGAAGGGACACGAATGAATGCATGGCTTCAGAGGCTCCCCAGGTGCCCCCAGCCACGAGGATCAACATCTCGTGGTTGTGGTTCTGCATCTACACCTCCTGTCCCCATCTTGAAAAGTCTTTCTTGACTCCTGCTGCGCAGGAAGGCGGCGGGGAGCTGCCCCTGCCAAAGCCCTGGCTCCCACCGGTCCCCAGGGGCCCTTCATCTTTTGACCCTCCCTCAGCCCCTCTGGTAGCCCCCTGGGCCTTCCTTGGGGGCGTGTGTCTCTGGATCTGGGGCCCACGTGGGGTTGTGTCTGCAGGAACTGGTGTGCCTACGTGGTGACCCGGACAGTGAGCTGTGTCCTTGAGGATGGAGTGGAGACCTTCATCAAGCCCGACTACCAGCCCTGTGGCTGGGGCCAGCCCCAGTGTTCCCACAGCATCATGTGAGCACCCCCCCACCAGGGGATGTGCACTTGGTTGGGGCTGGGCTAGGGCGGCCAACTGGGGGCATTTGTACCAACCAAGCAGGTAGCAAGGGGCAGGACCGGGGGCTTCGGTCGGAGCCAGCTGAGGAGATGCTGAGGCAGCAATTTGGCTGGTGGAATACCGAGGGCAAACTTACCTGGACCACCCTGCCAGCCCCCGGAAGGCCTTCTCTGGGCTGGGTCACAGTCAAGGAGAGGAGTCCACAGTTCCAGCGCAGGACAAGGGGAGGAAGAATAGGGATTTGGCCCTTGGCCAACACGCTGAAAACTGTCAACTGAGCGAGGCCACATGCTGGTCAGTAAGGGGGACCCAGCCTGAGGGACCGGCCTAGTCCACCAGCGGCTGCCCATCTCTGAGGACAGGGCCAGGATCACTACAGGACAGGGAGGAGTCAAGAGGCCTCTCTCTGCCTCTCCCAGGTACCGCAGCTTCCTCCGCCCTCGCTACCGCGTGGCCTACAAAACAGTCACGGATATGGAGTGGAGGTGCTGCCAGGGGTACGGGGGCGATGACTGTGCCGAGGGCCCTGCCCCGGCGCTGGGCCCTGCACCCACCACGCCGCGCCCCCGGCCCCGGCCCGCCCGCCCCAACCTCTCGGGCTCCAGTGCGGGCAGCCACCTGAGTGGACTGGGCGGGGAAGGTGAGTACGGGAGCTGCTGGGGAGAGGAGGGGGAGACGGTGCTGGGGGAAGCGTGGGCCAGGCTGCTGCGGGGAACCCCTGCTCCAGGTCAGAAGAGGGGACAGAAGGGAGTTAATGAGATGCCTTCCCACACGTGAGAGCGAGAGTGAGAGAGAGAGATAGAGAGAGAGAGAGAGAGGGAGAATATGTCCGTGTCCGTGTCCGTGTGTGTGTGTGTGTGTGTGTGTGTGTGTGTGTGTGTGTGTGTGTGTGAGAGAGACACAGAGAAGAGAGATTGAGTGGAGACCCAGAGAAAAGGAAGTCAGAAAAAGAGAATGTGCTCGTTCACGTCCACGTGTGGCCAAGATACTTCCTAGCTGGGAACAGCTGCGGAGGAAGGGGCAATTCCTTGGAGAAGCTTGGTCCAAGGGCATAGACAGATGAGACTACAAGTCCTAGCATGCACTGCAGCCAACTACAGGTTCCAGGCCCCTCGGTGGCCTCTGGAGACTGCAGGTCCCAGAATGCAGCAGTCCCCGTTGCCCGGCACTGCAGATGTGCTGTGTTGTGTGAGAGAGAGAGAGACACAGAGAAGAGAGATTGAGTGGAGACCCAGAGAAAAGGAAGTCAGAAAAAGAGAATGTGCTCGTTCACGTCCACGTGTGGCCAAGATACTTCCTAGCTGGGAACAGCTGCGGAGGAAGGGGCAATTCCTTGGAGAAGCTTGGTCCAAGGGCATAGACAGATGAGACTACAAGTCCTAGCATGCACTGCAGCCAACTACAGGTTCCAGGCCCCTCGGTGGCCTCTGGAGACTGCAGGTCCCAGAATGCAGCAGTCCCCGTTGCCCGGCACTGCAGATGTGCTGTGTTTGCCTGCCAGGGAGATAGCTGTGCCGTAATTATGGAAACAGGAACTTCTGGCTGACTCTCCCACCATCCAGCCAGATCCCCCGCAGCTTGCCTCGGAGCCCTGTTTGTCCCTGTAGTGCTGTGGAGAGGTTTCTACCCCATGTTTGCGTTTCACTCACCCTGAGGGAGTGACATAGTATCATTCCCTTTTTTCAGATGTGGAAACAGTTTCCATAAAGTTAAGAGGCATTCTGGAAGGTGGAAAGGACCTGGCCTTGGTGGTCTGATGGATGACCTGGGTTTGAAACTTGGCTCTGCCACTTATTAAACTTGTAATCCATGGCCCAGTTAATTAACTAACCTCTCTGGTCCTCTGTTTCCCAGTCTGTGAAATGGGAAGAACTAATGGTATTTGCACAGTGGAGTTGTTGGATGCGGGAAGGAGCCATGGTACACGTGTGGCTTAAAGGCATTCAGTGAATGGACTTTCCTACCATCTTTTCTTGCCCAAGTCACGCAGCTAAGGAATGGCCGAATCAGCTGGGACCGCTGCCCTCTTGTTGGAGCTGGGGAGAGCAGGACCTAGGAGGTAGGCACTGAGCTCTGAGGCCTAGCCCCTCGACCTTATGCCTTCCCCTCTCTGCCAGGACCTGGGGAGTCACAGAAGGTGCAGCAGCTGGAGGAGCAGGTGCAGAGCCTGACGAAGGAGCTGCAGGGCCTCCGGGGTGTCCTGCAGGGACTGAGTGGGCGCCTGACGGAAGACGTCCAGAGAGCTGTGGAGACAGCCTTTAATGGGAGGCAGCAACCCGCTGATGCAGCTGCCCGCCCCGGTGTGCACGAAACACTCAACGAGATACAGCAGCAGCTGCAGCTCCTGGACAACCGCGTCTCCACCCACGACCAGGAGCTGGGCCATCTCAACACCCATCACAGCGGTGGTGGTGGCAGCGGTGGCAGCAGGGCTCTGGGCCCAAGCCCGGCCCCTCCCGGCCACAGCGAGGAGCTGCTGCGGGAGCTGGAGCAGCGGCTGCAGGAGTCCTGCTCTGTGTGCCTGGCGGGCCTGGATGGCTTCCGCCGGCAGCAGCAGGAGGACAGGGAGCGGCTGCGAGCGCTGGAGAAGCTACTGGCCTCCGTGGAGGAGCGGCAGCGGCGGCTCGCCGGGCAGGCCCTGGGCCGCTGGCCCCCTCAGGAATGCTGCCCTCCAGAGCTGGGCCGGCGACTGGCCGAACTGGAGCGGAGGCTGGATGTAGTGGCTGGCTCGGTGACAGTGCTGAGCGGGCGGCGAGGCGCCAACCTGGGAGTAGCAGCTGGGCAAGGGGGCCACCCCCCAGGCTACACCAGCTTAGCGTCCCGCCTCGCTCGCCTGGAGGGCCGATTCAACTCCACCCTGGGCCCCTTGGAGGAGCAGGAGGAGGGCTGGCGGGGGCATCCCGGGGGGCTGGGCCACTGGCTGCCTGCTGCCCGGGGCCAACAAGAGAAGCTGGAGGGGCTGCTGGCCAATGTGAGCGGGGAGCTGGGGGGGCGGCTGGCTCTGCTGGAAGAGCAGGTGGCAGGGGCTGTGCAGGCATGTGGGCAGCTCTGCTCTGGGGCCCCGGGCGAGCAGGGCTCCCAGGTCAGCGAGATCCTTAGTGCCTTGGAGCGCAGGGTGCTGGACAGCGAGGGGCAGCTGCAGCTGGTGGGCTCAGGCCTGCACAAGCTGGGGGCAGCTGGGGAGGCCCAGCAGGCCGCGCTGGAGGGACTGCAAGGGGTCGTGGGCCAGCTCCAGGGTCGTGTCGATGCGCTGGATGAGACGGCTGCAGAGTTCACACTGCAGGTGAATCTCACAGCTGCGCGGCTGGGCCAACTGGAGGGGCTGCTGCAGGCCCGTGGGGATGAGGGCTGTGGCACCTGCGGTGGTGTCCAGGAGGAGCTGGGCCGTCTTCGGGATGGTGTGGAGCGCTGCTCCTGCCCCCTGTTACCCCCGCGGGGCCCTGGGGCCGGCCCGGGTGTTGGGGGACCGAGCCGTGGGCCTCTGGATGGCTTCAGTGTGTTTGGGGGCAGCTCAGGCTCAGCCCTCCAGGCCCTGCAGGGAGAGCTCTCCGAGGTTATTCTCACCTTCAGCTCCCTCAATGACTCACTGCATGAGCTCCAGACCACAGTGGAAGGCCAGGGTGCTGATCTGGCTGACCTGGGAGCCACCAAGGACCGTATCATCTCTGAGATTAACAGGCTGCAGCAGGAGGCCACAGAGCATGCTACAGAGAGTGAGGAGCGCTTCCGAGGCCTGGAAGAGGGACAGGCACAGGCCGGCCAGTGCCCCAGCCTAGAGGGGCGATTGGGCCGCCTGGAGGGAGTCTGTGAGCGGCTGGACACGGTGGCCGGGGGACTGCAGGGCCTGCGCGAAGGCCTCTCCAGACACGTGGCTGGGCTCTGGGCCGGGCTACGGGACACCAACAGCACCAGCCAGACACAGGCAGCCCTGCTGGAGAAGCTGCTAGGGGGGCAGGCCGGCCTGGGCAGGCGGCTCGGCGCCCTTAACAGCTCCCTGCTGCTCCTGGAGGACCGGCTTCACCAGCTCAGTCTGAAGGACCTCACTGGTGAGGGGGCAAGAGGAGGCACGGGCTGGGGGCACTCCTTTCAAGTCCTTCCTTTCTCCTCCCCTGACCCTGCGACAGCCCAGCCTTAACCTCGTCCACTTTCTCCTTGCCCTGCCCAGCATGAATTGCAGACCCACCTCTGTCCCGGGGCTTGGTTTGTCCACAAGAGACGATCCAAGGTCCCAGCTCCCCGCCCTCCCCTGACGGCTCAGACAGGCCTGTGGGTGGAGGAGGGGTGCTGCTCTGCCGGCTAGGTACCCAGCATGGGCAGCGAGGGGCCCCATCGCCCTGTCCCTGGATCCACCACCTTCCCTGTCCTTTGGAAACTCCTTTTTATGGCTCTCCTTCAACTTAGTTTTGTCACTGTAGGTCCTGCAGGTGAGGCTGGGCCACCAGGGCCTCCTGGGGTACAGGGACCCCCAGGCCCTGCCGGACCTCCGGGACCTCCAGGCAAGGATGGACAAAAGGGGCCCATCGGACCACCAGGTGTGTGGGCTGAGATCCTTGCTACAGTCAGGGCTACTCCCAGCCCCAACCCCGGCTGCCCCGGGCTTGACATTCTACTCTGAACCGGCCAGAGAAGGGGGGAAGGGGCAAGGAACTGGGGCTCCTACATGGCTGACAGTGACTAGGAAAGTGACCAGGAGCTAGGATAGTCGCTGTGTTGGCCAGTTGGCTGTGGTGGCCTCACTGCTGTGTTGAAGACGATGGCTGAGCCTACAAGGTTGAACAGAAGGGACCCTATCTCTTCCTCCTTTTCTTGATACGCCCAGTTCTGTTTTGGAGTCTGCAGAGCACCTGGCACGGTGGGAAAGCAGATGTTTGCTGAGTGACTTAGCGAGAGCTGCCCTACTTCTCACTGCTCCCTTTTTTCTTCCCACAGGTCCCCAGGGTGAACAGGGTAAGTTCCTCTCATTCAGTGCTGGAGGGCGGGGAACTGAACTAGGATTTGGAGGACGGAAGGCCTCAGGCAGCCCTGGCGGTAGAGACCCAGGAGGGGAAGGGGGCTGGGCAGCCCTGCACCGAGCGTCCACTCTGACACCCTCCCTACCCCGCCCAGGAGCAGAGGGGGCACCAGCAGCCTCTGTGCCCCGGGTGGCCTTTTCAGCTGCCCTGAGTTTGCCCCGCTCTGAACCAGGCACAGTGCCCTTCGACAGAGTCCTGCTCAACGATGGGGGCTACTATGATCCAGAGACTGGTAAGCCTGGGAGTGGGCAGCTGGGCACTGGGGGGAACGGGGGAGGCTGTGCAGTGATATGTCCCCATTCTTGCCGTTTCAGGCACGCTGAGTCTTTTCATTCTCTGGTTTGGGGAGACCCCTGTTCTCTCCTTCGTTTATTCATTCTCACCACAGCTTGGACTGAGGGGTGAGGTGGGGAGGGAAAAGCCTATCATTGCACAGCTCTTTATGGGGGCCTGTTCTTGCCCAGGCACTGCTTTAAGTGCTGGGGAAGCGGAACTGAACAAAACACTGGTTTCCCTGCCGTCCGTGGAGCTCACGTTCTGGTAGAAGAGAGGTGAAAAGACCCAGAGTGTCCCTCCGCACGTAGTCCAGGAGTTCTGCAAGGGCTCCCGGACACCTTCCCGGCCCCTGCCACCTGTCTCCCTCCTGATTGCCACTGTTGTCCACAGGCGTGTTCACGGCGCCTCTAGCCGGACGCTACTTGCTGAGCGCGGTGCTGACTGGGCACCGGCACGAGAAAGTGGAGGCCGTGCTGTCCCGCTCCAACCTGGGCGTGGCCCGCATAGACTCCGGTGGCTACGAGCCTGAGGGCCTGGAGAATAAGCCGGTGGCCGAGAGCCAGCCCAGCCCGGGCGCCCTAGGCGTCTTCAGCCTCATCCTGCCGCTGCAGGCCGGGGACACGGTCTGCATCGACCTGGTCATGGGGCAGCTGGCACACTCGGAGGAACCGCTCACCATCTTCAGCGGAGCCCTGCTCTACGGGGACCTGGAGCTAGAAGAGGCATAGACAGGGAGCCGGGCCCCACTGGCCCGAAGTGTCTACGCCGGCCAAACAGCCAGCGGGGCGGGTGGGCTCCGGGGCGTCTCGCCTGGGACAGGGCCCCGACCCGGGGCAAGCTGCCGTCTCTGTACCCGCCGCAGCAGCGCAGGCGCCCAGAGCAGCGTCCTTCCCACGGTCGGAGTGCGCCGGGTCGGGGACTCTGGGGTCTCCTCGTCCAGACTTTTGGCCTGATCGCCGTCCCTGCAAGACTCGGACTGCGGAGGGGCTAATCCTCGCACACTTTGCTCCCCCAACTGGCCTCCAGGCCGAATCCCTGGGCTCCGGGACTCTCTCGAGGGGGCTCCGGCCCCCACCACCATACTAAACTATTCAGGAATAAAGACACTTGGTTTTTCTAAAAAAAAAAAAAAAACTAAACTAAACAAGCTGTCTGCTCTACTATGTGTTCAGGGGTAGACAGGCGTATACAGGGGACGGGGTGAGGGAGCCCCGGGTTCCGGACCCCGCTCGCGCCCTCCGCTCTGGCAGGGGTAGCTCTGCCTGCACTTGCACTTGACGCGCGGGCGAGAAGTGCGCCCGGGGCTTGGAGCCCTAGCCGGGCCCCACTACTGGTCGCGCCTTTTCCGCCGGCGTCCGCCAGAGGGCGCTGGGAGCCGAGACCACGGCGCCGCTGGGCGGTGTCTCCCGTCACGTGACCTCCGCCGCTCATCTTGCGTGCCCCAGCTGCTCAGCGGCGGAGGCGAGGCCTCGAGCTGGGATTGGCTGGGCCTCGGGGGCGGGCCGGGACAGCAGGGACTGCGCGAGCCGCGGCTCTGGATGCCGGGGTCCGGGCCGCAGCTGCGAGGCCAGACTCAACCCGTGGGCCTAGGGTCTGGAGAGGGAGCCGCGGGTGCAGGAGAGGGCGGGACGAGGGATGCCCTTCTGCTGCACTTTCTCTTGGCATTCATGAGGTTGCCTAGCTGCGCTTTAGAGAGACTTGTATTAGCTCGGAGTCCGTCTGACAAGTGAGGAAACTGAGGGCGAGAATTTGAAGGCGTAGCCATCTCCTGGGCCACGCAACCTGCTGAGGGGAGGCCGGGGACCAAGACCGCGGGGTCTGCACTCCCAGGCCCGCTGGGGTCGATGCGCGTGGGGAGCAAGAGCCCGGCTCCGTCCCCTGCACCCCACTACACCCCTCGCCGCTGCAGGAGGCTCCTTGGAGGAGGAGCTCGGGACGCGGAGGAGGAGCCAGGGCAGACTCCGGGAGCTGGGACACGATCCTCCGGGATAAGAGGCAGAGCCCGGGAGGAACCCCGTCAGCCGAGCGGGCAGAAAGCTCCGGGAGCAGCATCATGGAAGAGAAACAGATTCTGTGCGTGGGGCTAGTGGTGCTGGACATCATCAGTGTGATGGACAAATACCCGGAGGAGGACACGGACAGCAGGTAGGGGCGCCCGGGCCCCTCGGAGACCCTAGGGGCCGCTGCAGCCCCGCGTTGTACCAGGCGGCCAAGACTACAGGGCTGCGGAGCGGGGGTGGGGGTTGGGGGCCCGGGGAAAGAATTGAGGCCTTTAGTAGTAAGATCCAGGCTTTGGATAGCATTGTGTTCTCCAGTTCCCTTTTCAACCCCGGGACCGTGTCAGACATCATTATCCCCATTTTACCGAGTAGGCTAAGCAAGTAAAGACCCTGAGAGACGCAGTTATTTATCCACGGGCACACAGCTAGGAAAGTGCAGAACCAGTTTTTTAACGAGAACTGTGCACTCGCCTATCACCAGCATTTACTTCTAATTTATTTACCACATATATATCTCATCTGTGTCTTTTAAAAACGTTTTTTGAGGTAGCTTACAATAAGAAGTATGTGCAGTTAGTTCAAGAACTTTCAAAACCATGGTGTTTGAGCTTCACTGTAGCTCAGGGCTTGCTGGCGCGGCAGGCAAATTTGGAGATGCTGTGAGTTATGGGTAGGGCTGGTTCATGAGCCACACAGACTTTTCCCTGGTGCCGAATTCCAGAAGTTTACCAGAAGTCCTGTTTACAATACTCAGTGAACAACATAGTGGAAGAGACCCTTCTTGGTTGTCTGATAGAAGTTGAAAAGTAATTTGGTGGTTCCCGTATTTACTCTTTTTTTTTTTTTTTTTTTTTGCGGTACGCGGGCCTCTCACTGCCGTGGCCTCTCCCGTTGCGGAGCACAGGCTCCGGACGCGCAGGCCCAGCGGCCATGGTTCACGGGTCCAGCCGCTCCGCGGCATGTGGGATCTTCCCGGACCGGGGCACGAGCCCGTGTCCCCTGCATCGGCAGGCGGACTCTCAACCGCTGGGCCACCAGGGAAGCCCCAAAAGAGGTTTTTACTCTCCCCTAAGAGGACCAGGAATCCTTAGAGAAATGGCTTGTTCCAAGATGGAGGCAGGTGAAGTGCAAGCTGAGCCTGGAGCATCTTTTTACACC
>NW_021146291.1:0-25000 GCF_002837175.3 Physeter macrocephalus
ACATGTAGAGCATTATGCTAAGTGAAAGAAGCAGTCACCGAGGACCATACATTGTTTGATTCTATTTATATGAAATGTCCAGGATAGGAAACTCTATAAGACAGCAAGTAGATCAGTGGTTGCCTAAGGTTGGAGAGGTAGAGGAAAAATAGCTACTGGGTACAGGGTTTCCTTTTGGAGTGATGAAAACTTCATAAAATTGACCACGGTGATAGTAGCACAATTCTGTGAATATACTAAAAACTATTGAATTGTATACTTTACATGGATGAATTGTATGGTGTGTGAATTATATTTCAAAACAAGCTGTTATTAAAAAAACAGGCAGGGCTTCCCTGGTGGCGCAGTGGCTGAGAGTCCGCCTGCCGATGCAGGGGACACGGGTTCGAGCCCCGGTCCGGGAAGATCCAACATGCCGCGGAGCGGCTGGGCCCGTGAGCCATGGCCGCTGAGCCTGCGCGTCCGGAGCCTGTGCTCCGCAACGGGAGAGGCGACAACACTGAGAGGCCCGCGTACCGCAAAAAAAAAAAAAAAAAAAAAAAAAAAAAAAAAAAAGGACCAACACAGAGCCCGGCATGCACTGGCTGCTCTCTGCTCTTTTGTTGGATCTGACTCTTACCATCATATATCACTTGGCTGTACTGTGTGGTGGAGACGAGAGGCTTGTAACTCAGGTCCATCTTGTTTCCATAGTGACCAATGCTGACCTCGAATTGGATCAGGTCCTTAAAGTTGGGCATCATGGTACAGGAAAGGAAGATGACGCACAGCCCATACTTTTGGCGGTTCTGGTGCTTCTAAAACAATAACCCGCCACATCCCCAGTGCGTAAGCCAAGGGATGAACAAGGCTATAGAGACAGGCAGGGAGGCAAGCATAAGGTGCCCAGTTTCTTTCAAAAGCTACCTTTGCTTCTATTCAGGGTGACCTAGACCATCACTGAACCCCTGCCCCCTCTCAAACTCCTGCCTTGACTCCCACTCACCTGGCTGATCAAGGGAAGTTCCTCCCAGGACTTCCATCACCTGGCCCCCTCCACCCAGCCAGCCCTGGTTCCTTCTCTTCCTGAAATCAGGCAGGAGAGTCTTCTCCCTGGTCAGGCTAGACTCTGAGTTGGGCCCCCCCCCACCCCTCTCCGTTTTGCCTAAATGCCCCCCATCGGATGAGACCGAGTGTGGGCAGGGGTGCGTGGTGGAGGAGGCACACTGACACACATCTGCTCTTGGCTTTTCTCGAACCCCGTCCTCCCACCGAGAGGCCGTCTGCTCAGGCCCTCTATCCATCACGTGAGCCCCTCTCTCATTTCCACTCTCAACCTCTGCCCTACTTACGCATTCTCCCAGTCTGTTCACTAGCTCAAGTCTCCCGCTCTTAAAAAATAACCCTCCTTCTCCCATCTGAGCCACTATTTAGCCGTGACCTGATCTTATCTCCTTCAACTTTGCAGCCAAGTTTCTATGCACTTGCCTCCATGCACCGTCTGTAACTTCTCCCTCCCGCCCACGGCAGCCTGGCTTCTCTGCTGACCCAAGGCTACTGGTGTCTTCCTAATAACCAGCGCACACTTTTGGGTCCTCAGCCTTTCTCTCCGCCACATTCAGATCGCTGATCGCTCCTTTCTGCACCTCTCCCCTCCGGAGGCTGCCTCAGTTCTCTGCTTTGCAGACTCCCCCTCCGTCTCTCTGCGGAGTCACCCTCCTCCTCCTCCAGTCTCATAGGCTGTGCTTCCTGATGAGCTCCAGCCTCAGCTCCCTTCTCCTTTCACTGCATCTACTCCCCAGGGCAATTCCTCCAGAACCTTGGATAGATCCTTGGATGTGTGTTGATGACACATCCGGCTGTCTAGCAGCCTTGGGGACTGGTCTTCGTGGGTGTCTCACAAGCACACATCAAAGGTGGGATTCCTCATCTCCCCCAGACCTGTTCCTCCTTTGCGGAGCCCATGTTGATGTATGCCCCCCACCTTCCCACCTCGCCACTTGAGGCAGAAAATGGGAGTCAGCCTCACTTCTTAGGGTCCTGTTGGTCAGTGGCTCTGATCGTTGTTTCCAAAGGGTCTCTGGCACCTGCTCCCTCCTCTCCAGTTCTCCTCCCCTGTAACTGTGTCCCCATTTCTCCTAACGGGGTGGCCCAATTGACTCCCTTCCAATGTAGTCCTGACTGTTCCTCCTGCCCCTTCCTGCCTTGGTGACCCTCCTTGGCCTTCAGAAAGAAATCTAGTCTCCTTAGAACATCATTTCTCCTTAACTGGATTACACATCTCTTAAACTGAAGCCTTGTCTTTACTGGGTCCCCTAACCTCCTGGGATTGGCACGGCAGGAAGCCCCCATAGGGGCTTAGCAAAGACTCGGGTGGATCGACCAAACATCCTCACACATCCAAAAAGCTCATTCCACTGCTGACCAGGGCCTCTTGCAATGTCAGAAACGGGACCCACAGCAGACCAGGGGCAGGTCTGCTTCCCTGGCCTCCTCTGCCTAGAGGAGCTCTTTCTTCCTGGGTTACCTGGCTCCTGTGGTTACCTCTACGCTGATCACATCTCGGGAGAGATCCTTCATCTTAACATCTTGACGGGACTTGATGTGGGTGATTAACTCCAGGAAGACTCGGCCTCGATAAGCTAAACCATCCTTAACAATGTTGGGAATAGTCTAGTGTGACAGGAAGGAAAATGGCGAGAAAAGGGATGAGAGAAAAAAACAACCAGGAAAGTCTCCCCTGAAACCTCTGTAGGAAGGACAGGGTTGTCCTGTAACTTCCTACCTAGGGCTGACCACAATCCCAGGGAGGAATTCCAGAAACTCCAGTCACGGTCATGCCTGGAAACCTCTGGGTCCTGAGCCATCTTCTACACCCTTAGGTCCACTCTTCCCCTTCATGCAGTTCTACCTGCTGGCCCACCTGAAGGGCCCTGCTCCTGGTAAACCCCTCATGCTTGGAGGGGACCGTGGTACCTATTGAATTATCCCAGCCTGGCCAATCAGGACAGGCCCCGCCTCCTCATCAACAGTGATTGGTCCAAGGGAAGCACACATGACGTAGGAAGGCCAATTAGAATGCTTTCCTGGCCTTCCCTAGTAGAGGCTTCTATGGTCCTCTTCCCAGCAGGGAGGCAAGACTGCAGTAGGAATGAATGAGGCCCAGGAAAGAGCAGGAGAGATGAGAGATGGAGTGAACGTGGGAGAGTCTCCTAATGGCATTGAGGTCCTGGTTTCTGCAGCTCTTCCTCACTCAGAGTCCTTCCCAGACCCATTCCCTTCTTTTGCCAATTGGTTTTCTGGCATTTACCACTAGTCTTGAATAACCCAGTGCTTTTCCACATTTACCTGTGCTGTTTCTTTTGTTGCCCATGACTTTCCACCTGCCGAAACTCTTACCTGAGGTCTCATCTCAATGTCCCTTCCTCAGTGACTGCCCAGACCACTCCATCTGTTCCTTTCTTGTGCCACAGCACATGCCCCGTATTTATATGGCCATTTATGTACAGCCTTCAAGTCCTCTACTGGAGTGTGGTGGACAGAAACCAGGGCCTGGCCCTCCCCAGGCATTTCCCAGGCCCCGATGCCTTACACATGGTTGGTTTTACCTCCTCTGTTCCCTAGAGCTGACATGAGAAGCTTACAGCATCTTCTTCCTTGATCCTGAAAGGGGCCTTTTTACCCCCACGGAGAGTCAGGAAACTGGGGCCAAAGCAGGGGAGGAAGCCAGAGTACATGCCTGCAAGGGGAGAGGGTGAGAAGGGTCCCCAGGTCCGGGTGGGAGAGGTGCAGGAGGTGGGGCCGGGGGCTTGCTTGCCTTCTATTTCTGCTCCAGTGGACGAGATCTGGTTGAGGGACAGGCTGACCGTCCCGATCTCATCATGGCACTTGTTTCCGGGGCTGGAGAGAAACACACCCTGCAGGCTGAGCCCCTGGCCCAGCTCTGATTTCTTCCTCCCTGGTGTGTTTTCCAGTCTCCACCCAGTTGCTCACCAGTCCAAGACTCTGAACTTGATGTAGCTGGAGAGGCAGGGCAGCTGCAAGGGGCAAGCGAGAGGGGCAGTGGGTGCCTGCTCGGATGGCCTGGGCCTTGCTGAGAGTGGGAGCAGGTGGAAAGTCCTGAGTCTGGGTCAAGGCCTGGCTCGGTCACCAGTGAGCCCAGTGGGACTGACCATGGGAGCTTATGGACCTTTGGCTGTGGGCCCCCCACTGCATCGGCCCTTTGCAAGGGCCTGGGAAAGGCCTTGGACTGTGTCCCACGATCATTTTGTATTCTTATTCTTAAAATGGCCCCTCATTACATAAGTTCCCTAGTGGACCTGGCTTCCCTGGTGGAGCAGTGGTTAAGAATCCACCTGCCAATGCAGGGGACATGGGTTCGAGCCCTGGTCTGGGAAGATCCCATATGCTGCAGAGCAACTAAGCCCGCGAGCCACAACTACTGAGCCCGCGTGCCACAACTACTGAAGCCTGTGCGCCTAGAGCCCGTGCTCTGCAACAAGGGAAGCCATGAAAATGAGAAGCCCACGCACCTCAACGAAGACCCAACACAGCCAAAAATAAAAACAAATAAATAAATAAATGTATAAAATTTATCTTATACATTTTATAAAATATATCGGTCCTAGTGGACCTGAGTCCACCCTACTTTGGGCTCCATCATTGCAGTCCTCACACGGCCCTTCAGTTTGGAGGCATGTTTACCAAGCCTCATGGGGAGGTTGTAGGCATCAAATGTCTTCCTCACATTTAGCAGTTAACCTTTATTTATTTATTTTATTTTATTTTATTTTATTTTGGCCGTGCCCCACAGCTTGTAGGATCTTAGTTCCCCGACCAGGGATTGAACCTGGGCCCTCAGCACTGAGAGCGTGGAGTCCTAACCACTGGACTGCCAGGGAATTCCCTAGCACTTAACCTTTAAACAGCGGGACATCTATCTCCTCAAAGAGTAAATCATAATAGCTGCCACTCTGGGGAGGGTTTCTGTTGTCTCCAGCATGTCCTGAATGGTCTACGTGGATCACCTGAGAGACCCACCCCGCCTACAACCCCAGAAGCCAGGAGCTATGAGTATTCCCATTTTCAGACAGGAGCACTGTGGCACAGAGAGGCTGAGTTCCTGAAGTTCTCAAGTAACAGGCAGAGCCCCTACCCACTCTGCCATAACCCAGAAAGACCTGATTGTCCCTATTTACTGAGCGGGACTGAGGCCCAGAGAGGGACTTGCTTGAGATCGCACGGTAAAGGGTAGAATCAGGATTGGAACCCAAGCTTCTGAGTCTTATCTCTGCTCTGCCCTCAGTTATAAAAACAAAAAATCCACATATAAAACAGAGCCGTTGGGGGTGAGGCCTGAGTGGGCCCCAAATTCTCTCAGCTGGAGCCTCTTCTCTGCTCACAGCAGTTCCTGGGGTGTGGCCTGGGGTCCTCAGTTCTCCACTCCCCTCTCCTTCTCCCCTTGCCACGGAAGCTGAGGGTCGGGGGAGTGGGGAAAGAAAGGGCTTTCCAGCTGAGCATCTGGTTAGTAAGCTACGAGGAGACCACCCAAGTTAAGGAAGGACACTGCAAGTGGAGAGATTAGAGTCGTAAGGCCTGCACCCAAATCGCCCCAGCGCTGGAGACTGTGTCTTCAGGAAATGGGTGGGGGTCCAGGGTGTGTTGGGACATCTTCAAACATTGGAAGGCCTCTTTCAGGGATGAAGGGGGGCCTGGCCCCCCCTGACCACACCTCCCCACTGTCTTCTGAGCCTGAAGGAAGCTGAACATAAGGGAGGACATCCAAGGCCCTGAGCATCCACAGAGCAACTAAGGAGTCCAGCCATGAACTTCATCACAGCTAGAACAGGTGGGAGGGAGCAAGGGTGGGGGATGGACTGGGCCCCCTCTAAAATCTCTCCCTACTTTAAGAATCTATAAAGTCACCCAAGAAGGTGGGGATTATGAGGAATGGTTAAAAATGATGACTCATGGGGACTTCCCTGGTGGCGCAGTGGTTAAGAATCTGCCTGCCAATGCAGGGGACATGGGTTTGATCCCTGGTCCGAGAAGATCCCACATGCCACGGAGCAGCTAAGCCCGTGTGCCACAACTACTGAGCCCGCATGCCACAACTACTGGGGCCCGCGTGCCTAGAGCCTGTGCTCCGCAACAAGAGAAGCCACCACAATGAGAAGCCCACACGCTGCAACGAAGAGTAGCCCCTGCTCGCCGCAACTAGAGAAAGCCTGCGCACAGCAACGAAGACCCAATGCAGCCAAAAATAAATTAAAAAAAAAAAAAAAAAGATGACTCACGAGGAGGCAGAAGATTCTATGAGAAGCAGGGAGGAGGGTCCATAGAAGGGTAGTTAAATTTCACGTCACACAGATGTAAGGTAGGTATAAGGAAAGCAAAACACTCCCTGGGTAGCCAAACAGATGCCACACAAAGTTCTGTACACTCTCACTTATGGGAGTGCCCAAGTTCTCTCTCAGACTGCATACCCTTATTTTACACACAGCTCTTAGAAGCCTGGCGTGGAGTCAAAAGTCAATCAAGGCTCTTCCAGGGCTTGGAGAAAACTGGCATCCACACCGCTGATAGGCGATTGAGAAGGACTGAAAGGCTTTAGAAATCAGGCCACAGAACCCCACAAAGAAGAGCATGTTGGGGCCATTTAATGTAGGAACAAACAGCCCCACACTGCATGTGGCTAGCATGTAACTGTGTTCCTGTAGTGCCTCTAAGCCATCAACAAAGAGCTATAATTATATTCAGGGCACTTTGCCTAGAAGATAAGAAAATGCATGATACAATTTAGAATAAGTCTTGAAAGTGATTGCTTTTTTTTTTTTTTAATGTAGGTGAAAGGGCACGTTTAAGTTCTCTGGAAAGTTCAGTCGTAGGGTCCATTCATTTCTTTTTTTTTTTTAACCTGGCCTCCTTGATCATTAGCTGAAATCATCTGGGTCATTTATTGGTTTCCTTTTTTTTTTTTTTTGGCCTCGCAGCACTGGTTGTGAGATCTTAGTTCCCCAACCAGGGATCGAACCCAGGCCCTCAGCAGTGGGAGCGTAGAGTCCTAACCACCGGACTGCCAGGAAATTCCCCCCATTCATTCCAAGTAAGGTTCTCTGTAATATGTCTTCGGCTTCCTCATGCTCCCTATCAGGCAGAGTCCCCGCCCCCTCCCACTGTGCTTCGTGGCCCTACCTTCCATCCACACCCCCCCCACAAACACCCAAACCCCCTTCTGTTTGTGGTGCAGGAGGAAGAGGGCGGGCATGATGGCACAGCAATACCTGAATCCGGAAGGTCAGGATCTGGTTCCATATCGGGTTCTCGGTTTGCATCTGCACGTGTGTCTTGAGCTGGAACATCCCAAAGCAGTGTCAGTGCCAGCCTGTCCCCTCCTCCCTCCACTGGCCTCACCTCCCAGCCCTTCCTGTCCAGCCCACAGGTGAACCTGTCTGCAGCACAGGGCTGGTCGTGGGAATCCCTGGTCCAAAGACACTTTGACAACTTCTCATCCGCTACAACTTTGGTCCTTTGAGTACTAGCTACCTAGATCCAGACTCCTTCATATTTTCCCTTAAATCAGCTTTCAATTAACTTTTAAATAGATACAGGGTTACTAGCTTTATTACATCAATGCAAACACATAGATTTTGTTAGATAAACTCTAAGATCCCAACAGAAAGTCCGCAATAACAATGCTGATGGTATCCCCCTTTGCAAAACACCACTTGACTTCATTTTTAAACCTAGCCTTATTCTAAGCAATCATGTCAGTGAAACCAAGCGTTAGTTGAACTGCTTAAACTTTTTCATACACTCTAAGAAAAACACAGAAATATTACAATTTTTGAAAAAATGTGTGCCTCTACCACCCAACAGTATCTCACCTACTTCCAGGGTTCCTAAACCACTCACTGGGAAATAAATACACAAATAAATAAAGCCACTCAGTGTGGTGGCTTCAAAATATGTCCACACGTCCCTTTGGTACTCTCCCCTTCAAAAGGTGGCCACTAACCTCCCTGCCCTCATGTATGGGCTGGATTTAGTGACTCCTTCTAATAGGTAGAATATGGTGGAAATGATGGGTGATGAATTCTGAAACAAATCTAACCCAGCATTCCCCAAATTTGAACATGCGATCTTTTTTTTTTGCACATAACATCCGTCAACTCCCTTTGGAAAATGCTACCGTATGTTCATAGAGGTTCATGGAATGTCAGCAACCCTCTTGCCCAGAACCTTCAATTTCTAGATGAAGAAACTGAGGTCCAACGCGGACGGTGACAGTTTCGATGTTGTGCGTTTGCGGGCACGTTGTTTCATCCACTTGTCCACTTACCCGTGCATTTGGATGTTGGTTTTCGGTGGGCATCTTCTCTATGCAGGGCACTGGGCCAGCTCTGGGATACAGGCTGACTAAGCCATGGCCTCCACCTTCACAGAGGCCCGGGTCCAGTGGGATCATATCACCCATAAATGGAAGAACTGGGATACGATGCCTGGGGTCCTGGCCACTTTTCCTCCACACCATTTTTTTTCAGGTGCCAATTTCTCTAAGTCTCAGACCACTTTTACGCTTACCTTTTCCCCAATTAGTTCCACCTCCAACATAGGACTCACTGAGTGGTGTTTCTCTAAGAGCAAAGAAGTTAAAAGATTTCTGAGATAGCAGCATTTTTTTTTTTTCAGGAGAAGGAGATGGAGAAGTGACAGAACAACTTACCCCCCACCCCATAATTTGGCTTGGTGCCCCCCGGGCAGACACCTCCCATTCCCACTCTGTCTCCATGTGCCGTTGTGTATCCTGGCACACAACAGCAGCGGGGGTGGGGCCTGGCATAGGGAACCTTGAGTCTGCATCTGGGTGTCAAAGGCAGGGCAGGGGCACGTGGCCCATTTTAAAGGGACCTTCATAAAACCATCCTTGGCAGAATTCAGTCTCCCTCTCTCCCCCACCCCAAATCGTAGTGTCCAAACGGAACTGGGGAGCCCCAGGAGAAACCAGAGTACCACCGGGTAGGGAAACTCAGGGTCACCCCCTCCCCCGCCCTGACTGACTGAGGTGGAGATCCTCGGCGCAGTAGACGAAGAACTGTAAGTAGGCCGTATTGATGGGTACCACCGATGACTTGAAGATCTGAATGTCAGTGTCATCAGCCCTATAGGTCAGCTTTTGATCTACCTGGAGAGACCAGAGAGCTGACAGGGTCAGAGTCTTAGGGAGGTCACGGCCACCAGACTTGGCTTCCCCAACCTTCTGCTTGGTTGGGGTGGGGATGGGACACAGTGGACAAGTGAAAGCATGTGAAGAGCAATGGACCTCTTGGGGGGCCCACGGGGGGCCCCACGGAAGCAGCCAGGGTAGGAAATGTTCCTGGGGTGTTGGGGGGACAGCCTCACCGGTGCCTGGTCTCCCACACCGAGGGCAGAGATGGTGACTTTCAGGTAGCCTCTCACACCACTGCTGGGTTCACTTGGCTGGCAGAGGCCAAGCCATTTCTTCAGGAGTGCGTGACCTGGAGAGGCAGAGGGCCCATGGGAGACCAGCCTCCAGTCTCTATCCTTCTTCCCTGAAACCAGCCTTTGCTTCTTTAGGAGATGGGTGTGGAAATGTGTCTCATATATTCTGGTTCCCAGCCAGGGACAGGGGGAAATGGGAGTCACTCCTACCTTTAAGCAAAAGCTGCCAGCTATTGCCTTTAGGAAACAGGGACCCCCCCCCTTTCCCATCCAGGGAACTTATAGTTGTTACTGTCCTGGTCTGAGAGGGGCAAATATTTTCCCCAACCCTAAGTCCCAACCTCAACCTGGTATGTATGTTATGGTCAGGTCTACTCAAAATTCAAACACTGGCCACACATTGTAAATCAACCATACTTCAATTAAAAGAAATTAAATAAACAACAACAACAACAAAATTCAAACACTGGCATAGAAAAATAGAAATTCAACCCAAGGCTGCAATAAACAATTAGCATTTGACCCAAAGAGATGCTTTGATTTTTGCAGAGAAAGATGTTATTATAAAACAAGATAAAATACCATGAAGTACCGTAAAATGTTAAGTACAGAAAATAATTCACACCTTCTAATACTCTCCCCCCATGTGTTGAACATACAGGGATTTTGAGATGATTTCAACACCTGACCTGGTTTTTCTCAGAAGACGCACATATTTCCAACAACTGCTACCTACCTGGAGAGTTGTAGATGAACCCAATATCTGTCTGAAAAGACAAGAATAGAGTAAGGATTAGTTAGGGCCTCCAGCCAACCAACCTGATGACAATACGAGTACTCGTTCCACCCTAATTCCTTTACTCTTTACAACGACCTGGAAGTTGGGCCATTATCGCCTCCACTCTACAGAGGAGGATACTGAGTTTGAGAGAAGAGCCCAAAGTTTTACAACTAGTAAGTGAGGTGGCCTGGATTGAAAGGATTCTTGACCACCACCAGCACTGCTGGCCAACACAGCGTTGTTCTTCCCTACTCCTGGGGGGTGGGGAAAGGTGTCTCCCATCCTGGGGAAGAGGATGGTCAAGGTAGGATTTGGCAAAGAGACTATGGGTTTTCCCTTTCCCCTGGGAGACAGTTTTTGACTCCCCGAGGCCTGAGGGATGCAGTACAGGATTGAAGGTGGTGTGGGGCAAGGCACCGCAGAACATTCAGGCCACCCTTGGAAGGGTCCATAGAGCAAGCCCCAAATTTTGCATGTAGGCCTGCTTTAAAGCTCAGTCAGCCCCTTGGGTTAGATAGGCAAAGATTTCTTAGATCCAACAACAAACACACAATCCATAAAAGAAAATTTTGATAAATTGGACTTCATCGAAATGTAAAACTTCTGCTCTTTGAAAGACACTGTTAAGAAAATGAAAAGAGGGCTTCCCTGGTGGCGCAGTGGTTAAGAATCCTCCTGCCAATGCAGGGGACACGGGTTCGAGCCCTGGTCCGGGAAGATCCCACATGCCGTGGAGCAACTAAGTCTGTGCGTCACAACTACTGAGCCTGCGCTCTAGAGCCGGTGAGCCATATCTACTGAAGCCCATGTGCCTAGAGCCCGTGCTCTGCAACAAGAGAAGCCACCACAATGAGAAGCCCGCACACCATGAAGAAAAGTAGCCCCCGCTCGCCACAACTAGAGAAAGCCCGCGTGTAGCAACAAAGACCCAACACAGCCAAAAATAAATAAATTTATTATTTTTTTAAATAAAAAGAACCCTTAAAAAAAAAGAAAGAAAAGAAAATGAAAGGAGACGTCATATACTGGGAGAACATATTTCCAAATCATTTATCTGATAAAGGACTTGTATCCAGAATATATAAGAAAATCTCAAAACTCCATAGTAAGAAAATAAACAACCCAATGAAAACAAGCAAAAGATTTGAACAGACACTTCATCAAAGAAGTTAGATAGCAAATACTTGAAAAGATGGTCAACATCATCAGGGAAGTGTAAATTATAATCACAACAAGATACCACCACACATACTTAGAAGAGCCAAAATTCAAAAGATGGACAGTATCAAGTTTGGATAAGAATGTGGGGCAACTGGAATTCTAATATATACTGCTGGTGGGAATATAAAATGGTAGAACCTATCTGGAATTTTGGGGAAAAAACTGCTAGGAATTTTCTTTAAAAGTTAAACACACACCTACCATATGAGGTAGTCATTTCACTTCTACATATTTACTCAAGAGACATCAAAGCATAGGTCCATACTAAGACTTATACATCAGTGTTACAGCAGCTTTGTTTTAATAGTGCCAAGCTGGAAACAATCTAAACGTCCATCAGCAGATGAATGGATCAACAACCTGTGGTATATCCATAAATGGAATACTATTCAGCAATAAGAAGAAATGAACTATTGATCCATGCAACAACGTGGATGAATCTCAAAATAATTATGTGGATCGAAAGAAGCCAAACAACAATAAAGTACATGCTGTATGATTCCATTTATATACAATTCTAGAAAATGCAAAGCAATGTGTAGTTACAGAAAGCAGACCAGTGGTTGTCTGGGGATGAGAGCAGGCAGGATTGGGAGAAGAGGGAAGAATTACAAAGAGGCACAAGGAAATTTTGGAGGGTGATAGGTATAATAGATATGTTCATTACCTTGATTGTGATCATGGTTTCATGGTTGTATACATATTTTAAAACATGAAATTATACATTTAAAATATGTATAGGGAATTCCCGGGCAGTCCAGTGGTTAGGACTCAGCATTTTCCCTGCCTTGGCCCGGGTTCAATCCCTGGTCAGGGGACTAAGATCCTGATAAAATAAAAGAGTATAATTCATTGTATGTCAATTGTACCTCAATAAAGCTAGACGAAAACAAACCAAAATGAAACTCAGTCACCTCTAACGAAGCCATAGATCTAGGCAGTGATCATCAATAGCTGTTAACAACATAAAAAGAGACCAACAGTCGTTTGGTGTCTCCTAGTGACATCATCTTGCCAAATAATTGACCCAAATCTGATCTAGCCTCTAGATAGGAAATACCTGGGCAGAGAGACATGAGAAGTGATCTCCTGGAGGTACAACCAGCAAAATCCAGGCTGAGGGAAAACTGCAGGACAAACTATCCAGTTGCTTCAACAAATAAATGGCAAGGCAAACTAGGGGGCAGGACCAACTGAATAAAAGACACCTAAAAATAACACTTTAACCAACTGCAATATGTATACCTGGTTTGGATCCTGATTTGAACAAACTGTAAATGGAATTCACAAGACAATTAGGGAAATGTGAGCATTGACTAGATATTTAGTGCTATCCAGGAATTATAAAGGTGTTTAGATGTAGTCATTGTCTTTGGTTATGCTTAATAAAACCTGTATGTTTTAGAAATAGGTAATGAAATATTTAAAAATAAAATGATGTCTGAGATTTGATTCAAAATCTGTAGGGGAGAGGGAGGGGGCCAGGTGTAGATAAAACATGATATGATTCACAATGAATTGGTGAAGGTGAGTGATGGGGATGGGGGAATTCATGATACCATTCTCTCCACTTTTGTGTATGTTTGAAATTTTCCAAAAAAGGAATATATATATTTTTAAAAGCTCAGGTTTTTCCCTGACCTCTAAAACGTATTCAACAATCGGTCATCCTCTGGAAGTCGCACAGTGGCCATTGACAAAAGCACATTTTGACCTCCTGCTACCTAGCCTCTCTAGAATCTCTTAATTTCTAAACCTGTGCTGCTTCCTTGAGGGTTAGGTGGGGAAGGGGCAGGTCATGACCCTTCGTGTGCTTATTACAAGTACTTTAGTGAGAAAGAAACCTTACTTTGATTTGCCCTAAATTTGCCTTTCCCAAGGGCTGGGCCCTTTTCCATGAGCTGCCAGATTTAGCAAATGAAAATACAGATGGCAGCTTAAAGTAGAATTACAGATAAACAATGTGGTGCTCCAAAGACAATGGTGCTTCAAGGACGTCCCTGCCTGAAAAAGTTTCAGCGTTACACCCCCCTACCAGACTCTTAATCGCCCTCCCTATCATGTTACGATGGTTACGAAATTCCTGAGCCCACCTGGGCCATGGGACCTGTCCCAAACAAGGAAAGGCATCTGCCCTGTCCCACTCCCATCCTATAGAAGGAAGGTATATGTGCCTCGACCAATCGGTAAAGGCAAATTTCACCTCGGACCATTCCTTTGTTTTCTGGCTATAAAAACTGACCAATAGCACACGTTTGGGCTCGACTCTCCCAGACTGCTAGGAAGTTGGCCCTCTGTTCTGGCAGCGACCCTTCCCTCTAATAAATTCTACCTTCTTTACATTCTGCCTTATGTCTGGAAATTCTTTTCCAACCCGCCTTCGGACCACGACAAACAACAACTTTTTTAGTATACGTAGGTCCCCAGCAATATTTCATGAGGAGCCATGAAATACTGGGGACATACTTATATTTTAAAAGTACCTGTTGTTTAAGATTCAAAATTTCCGGAGCATCCTGTGTTTAATCTGGCAACCCTACCTTTTCCTGATCTTCCTGGATTTGGAGAATCTTAGTTTAGCCCTTCATGACCATGTGAACTTTCCTCACTTCTCAACCTGGGTCTTTCCCAAAGCAGATCTTTTTACTCTGTCTTCACAGGCAGCAATCTTTCTCTAGGTTTCTCCAGCAATTTGGTTGACCTTTTGAGTCCTCTGCTTCCACAGTGTTATAAGTGTGGGGGGAGTCAAAGTGGCACCCAGCGCTTTCATAAATGATACATACTTTAATCCTCACAATGACCCTGTGGGTTGAGTATATTATTATCCCCATTTTACAGATGAGGAAGTAGAGGCTCCAAATAACTTGTCTAAATCACCAGTTGGTAGGTGGATCCAAATCTGTCTTGTAGCATCAAAATCCTTTCCCCTAGACTTGGGCATAGAGCCCAGGGTGGGCCTCTGTAACTGTTTCACCAAACCGCGCCTCCTCCATCCAGTGCTCACTTGGAATCTCCCGATCTCTGCATTGAATCTCATCACTGAGGAATTCATCACCTGCAGGGGAGTTTCCAGAAAGATCTCAGTTATTCACAACCCCAATTTCCCCCAGCCCCGTGGGAGGAATCATAAGGGCACATCTGGATTCTCCAGGATTTACTCAATGCTTCCTAATGGCTGACACTTCCATGTAGTTTTTCTCCTTTAATTTGCAGAGCAGCTCTGTGAATTTCATGTATTTCAGCTCCATTTTACAGATGAGGAAATTGATCAGAGAGGACAATTCACTTGATCTCCACAAAGCAAATTGTTGCACTCAACTTTCTCCACTGCATGCTGTCCTGGCTATTTCTCAAGAACATGTAAACTCTTCAAGGGAGAAGCCTTGCTCTCCTTAGCCCAGTGCTGGGCACATAGGAAGCACTTGATAAATACATGCTCACCATTGTTACCGGGCTCCTCTGATTGGAGAAAGGGATGTCCCATGTTGAGGGGACATTTGAGGGGTGGCATGAGAATCCTGGCACATGGGAAAGGGCTGCTTTGTTCACCTCGGAGCTGAGCTCAGGGCCTATCAGTTGGACTTCCATAACATTTGTGGAATGAATGAATGAATGGATGAATGAATGAATGGGGTGTCTGGTTGCTGGGGTAAAGAAGGTGGCAGAGATGCTGCCTTGGGGTCAGAAAGACCATCTGGTGTGACTCTAGCTCTACAGGTAAGGATGTGGGGCTGACGCACTTTCCAGAATTGAGGTGGGACAAGAAAGTGGACCCACCTTGTCCAGCTCCTCACCTGGATTAAGATGGTCTCGTCGAAGAATTTTGCAGGAACCTCATAAAAATTCTGAAAGAAGATCTGAAGCAGAGAGAATCGGGGTGTGGTTCGGAGACATTCCTTCCACCACTTCCCCCAGGAACTCAGCAAGCCTGAAGCCGCAGACCAGCAGGTTTCTGCCCCGCTGTTTGCCCATTTCAATGGCTTTCAGCTCACTACCACCCGCACGCTCCTCCCACAGAAGCAGAGGCCTGTCAGGTCCTGGAGGGGTTTTCTATCCAGAAAAGGGCGGGGTAAGGGATCCCTGGAGGACTTGTCAGGAGCAGCTCAAGGCCCAGCTAACTGCCCTGGGATGGAGATTCAAGCCTCCGCTTCTTTCTAGATCGCCCTGGGAATTCCTGGGCGGTCCAGTGGTTAGGAGTCTGCACTTTCACTGCCGAGGGACTGCGTTCAATCCCTGGTCAGGGAACTAAGATCCCACAGGCTGAGCAACGCAGCCAAAAAAAAAAAAGGATCGCCCTGTCTGTCCACTGCACCCCACTCCCTGCTGCAGCCAGAACCTCCTCCCCCAGATGCAGACCGGGCCCTGTCACTCTCCTGCTTGAATCCCTCCATGGCTCCCAAGTCCCATCCACGACGGGGCCCCAGGGCATTTTGAAGGCTCACCTCCGGCCACTCCCCTCCAACTACACCGGTGTCTACACTTCTGCCAACCAGTCCTGCTGCTTCCCCTTTCCAGGCCTCTGAGAACACTGTTCCTTTTTCCTGAATTATCTTTCCCCATCCTGCCTTTTCAGAGTCCTCTCCAACCCCTGCTGCCTGCTCCCACCGTGCTTTTATCTTTTCTTTGGTGGTCTAGTCATCAATTAATTCAGCGCATGTTTATGGACATGATGCCATGAGGTGGGGCTTCCGCAGTGGCCAGGGCTACAGAGGGCCTGCATTTCGCGGCTGCAGTCCCTGTGCACTGCAGTCTTGTCCCGTTTTCATCCTTTACGTGTTCACATATGTGGGAGGCCCCCCACAGACCACTGGCTCCCCCCATGCAGGGCTCGGAATTACTCTCTCTCTAGTCCCTGTGCCAAGCCCAGTGTTTGGCCCTCCATGCCCAGTAAGAGTTTGTGGAACAAACAAATGAAAGCACCCGTGTCAGGGAGCAAGCTTGCTGGCTGCCGGCAGGAAATGCCCAGCCCTTGGCTGGCCCTCTTGGCCCAAGTGCCCCATTCGGCTCTGAAGGGCATGAGCTGCCCACCTCATTGAAGAAAGGGTTATTTCCCATCTTGATCCGCGTATGGTGCTGGTAGCCTCCGATGACCACCTTCACCACCGGCTTGATGTCATTGCCCATGAGCTGCCGGGCTTCAAACACCTTCACTCGGACCTGCAGAGGAGGAAACAGGGGAACTTGACGTTGGGCTCCCCTTCCCCAGTGGGGACTCTTCTCTAGACGAACAATATGTTCTGATAAGAAACATCTACTGCGGATAGAAAGTGACCCCACAGGCCCTGGGAAGGCCATGGTTTCTTCTCTTTCCTTTTCTGGGAACTGTCACCTCCACTTTGCCCTTTTCATCTTGGGTGTTTCTTGGTGGTAGGGACTTGTTACAGAATAAAGTCTAACATTTCTCAGTTTGCTGTCTTTTTATGTTTGTCTGCGATCTTTTTAGGGATTCGAACATTTTAAAGTTCTATGCAGTTGAATCTATGATCTGTGATTTGATCTCTGATTTGTGGTTTCTTCTTCTGCTGCTTTTATATCCTTTCCTGAGACTCAGTAAAGGGACTATGGAGTCTGAGCCTAGAATTAGAAGGTGGGAGGGAGAAGAACCCGTAAGATCCAGGCTGGCTAAGGCCCCAGGGGAAGGAACTGGAGATGGTGGCAGCTGGCAGGGCACAGTCGTGGGAGCCTGTTGAGACTAGAGGTAGTAACATCACGCAGCTCTCCCAGCCCAGACCGTGGATCCAGCCATTCTCCATGAGGCCTCCTGTGCCTCCATCAAGTCCAGGGGCCCTTCAAGGATGAATACACATGCAGCTACCTGACCATCAGAGACAAGAGTGGTCAAACCAGGCAAACAGCCCTCATGTCAGAACTTTGCCCTACGCACTAGTACATAGGAAGGGTAGTGATTTGGGCACGCTGACCTTCTATCCTGTGGCCAGCTAGCCTCGTGAAGAGGGACAGGGCCAATGGGGAGAGGGAATGTTCTCCAAAGGAGGCGACAGCACGTGCAAAGGCCTGGTGGCTGGGGAGAAAGTCTTGAGAGTGGGGACTGTAAGTTGTGCAGGATGTTACAGCAGGGCGGGGCGGGGCAGGGGCAGGGGACAGAGTGGCTTGGGGGCCAGGCTTGGGTTATCAAGGGCCTAGGAAGCCATCGTAAGGAGTTTGGGTTATGTCCTGAGAACATGTCCTCATTTTTAAGAACATTTTTAGGTACACGCATGGCATGATAAGAAGGACTTTATTTTTTTTTGCCGCGTCATGCGGCACGCGGGATCTTAGTTCACCGACCAGGGATCGAATCCACGCCCCCTGCTTGGGGAGCATGGAGTCTTAACCACTGGGCCGCCAGGGAAGTCCCAAGAATGACATCTTTGAAAGACCACTTGGACTGAAAAATGGACAGGAGAGAGCTGGGGGCTGGGAGTTTGGGAGGAGCCTATTCAAGGTGGTCCAGAGAAGGGATGATGTTGTCTGGGACCAGGGGATGGAAGAGGCAATGGAGAAATGGGTGCGGTCAGGTGATATTAAGAGCTAGGACTTGGCCAGTGACTGGATGCAGGGGGTGGGGTGAGGAGGAGGGGCAGCCAAGGATGACTCCCAGTCTCCTGAGCACGTGGCTGGCTGGGGAGCAGCTCCAACCGTGGCAGAAACGTTAGATTACAGGCTAGAGGTCAGAAGTAAGTTGGTAAGCCATGGTATGGGGCTTCCAGAATCCACAGTGGAACCCGTGGAGCTTCCCAGGGATCCCCTCGAACTCTCCTCAGCCTCTGCTGTGCAGCTCATTTCTCCTTGCCCAGGGCTAGCCTTGTATTGCCACCTCCTGGAGGGCAGGGTCCAGGCCTCAGCCCTGCCTCCCCAGCATGGCCGGGGCCTGGTGTGCACTGCCCACGCTGCTCCCTGTCACCTCCCTGCAGCTGGCTCCCGCCTCAGCCACGCGCAGAACTTTCCCAGAATGGCCCCTGGAGGAGCAGAGGATGTGGTGAAGATCTGAGGACCTGGAGCCCAATCTGAAGCCCTGACCTTCCTCCATGACCTTGTGGAGAGGCAGGGATGGCCTGGGAACACGAGGAGGGTGTCGGCCAAATCACGTGGGCTTTCACCCTAGACGGCCTCACCTGGAAGTGCTGAGGCTTTGGGGACAGAGCCTTGTGTACGGCAGAGCTGGGAAACATCCATTTCTGCCTGGCCACCTCTTGTGCCATCATGGCCAGGTGGTCTTCATCGCCTGGGGAAACATAGTCCATGGGGGGCTCTCAGAGGCTGGGGCTCCGGAGACTTGGAGGCATTTCCCCCACTTCATTGTTCTATCCCCAGTGACCAGCTCCTGACTAAAATCATGGCCAAGAGGCCCTGACAAGGGCACATATCCTCCCCAGACATTCCCATAGTCTCCACCCACCATGTGTGACCCTGGGCCTCACACTCTATATATGGGGGCCCTTGGAAATGGCCATCCTTGCCTCTCTCTGCAGCCCATTGGAGGCTGGGTCTTCTGTCTACAGACAACAAGTGGACACATTGGGAGGACAGGTGACCTCAGGCAGGTGTCCGGAGATCTGGCCTACAGACCCTAACCTGGTCACTATCCTTCTGTAGGTCTCAATAGTTGGGTCTCCAAGATCCCCAAGAGCCCATCCAGCTATGCTTGGTGAAATGCAGGGCTTAGCCCCATGCAAGTACATACCTATCTTCTCGATATCCTTGTAGGTCATAAGGTCCACCTGTAGGGTGAGAGTGCACTGCAAGGCAAAGGCAGAGTAGCTGTAAGATCCTGCAATCCTTGGCCAGATCATAGCACTGGAACCTGGTCCAGCCTGGCAGGGGCCACACCCAGTCTTCCCGGGTAGAGTGATGCTGGCCATGGCACAGGACCACACCATGGGGGCCTGTGCAGTCTGGGATGGAGGGAAGTTACAAACTGATGGGGAGAGAGCAATGGGTTACCATGGATGGGGTTTGGAGAGTAGAGGAGGCACACATTAGTGGTGGTGACAGAAAAGGATGCAGCAGGGTGGGGAGGAGAGAGAGAGTTGACTTGAGACCAGTCTAGAACCACTGATGCTAACCTCCGAGCCCAACGTCTTCTGACCTCATGTGGGAACTCCAGCAAACACCTAACTGCCCTCGTGCCTGCAAGCACTGTCACTGCCCGTCCATCCTCCAGACCGTCATCAGAATCGACCCCTAAACACTCCCTAAGTGCTCTAAACTATCAGAGTAAAGTCACAACTCATCAGCATAGACCACAGGCCCTTTACCTCTGGCCCCTGGCCACCTACCCAGGCTCAGGTCTCCCTGACCTTCACACCCCTTCCGCCCCCTCCCTCGGTGCCAGCAGTGCAGGCAGCCCACCCTCCTGAACCTGCAGTGCTGCCTCTTCTCCCTCCAACCTTCACACATGTACCTTATACCCCTGCCTTGGATTGTCTTCCTTTCCTGTCCATTGGGCAAACTCATGCCCCTCCTTAAAAACCATCCATAAAAATGGAACTCTGACAGGCAGTCCGTAGCAATCAGCCCAGGAAACTAACACGATATCTATAGTAACCAGCCCAGGAAGTCAGCCTGCCGTGAGTCAGACTCACAGGAAGTCCAACCACCAACTCTAGCAACAAACAGTCGGGATTTGATTAACAACGGATAGATCCCTTGATTTTGTCCCCTCTTCTAGCTCAGGACCAACGGGAGAAAGACAAATATGCACCCCTAAGCGATCACATAGGATGCCCGGCTTCTAGTTGGTCCACTTACAGCCTCCCGACGCCAACAGCCTCCAATCAGGGCACACCTGAAGCCTTCCCTTTTTTCTACCATAAAGCTTTCCCACTCCTCTGCCTGCCTTTGAGTCTCTGTCAAAACCAAGTGATGGTGCCTGACCCCCTTGTTCTATAGCAAGCTCTGAATAAATTGCCTTTGCTTGTTCTCATCTGGTTGGTCTTCATGTGTTTCCACACATCTGAATCACCTCCCCTGTAAAGCCTTCCGTTTCCTCCCAAGTGGAATCATTCATTCTCTCCTGACCTCAGTGAAATGGCTCACTGACCCCAATATACATGTGCTGGAGCAGTTGTCACCGAGAGTGACAACAGATGTGGGCTTCATTCAGTTTTGTATCCCAGGCCTTGCATGGTTGCTGGCAGCAGTGGACAATCAACTGAATATTCAATCTCAATGGGTGGATGAAGGGTGGAGATGTGGGTGGGTGGATGGAGGGCAGCATATGGGGAAGTTGGGGAGATGATGGAAGTGTGATGGGTCCCCCGCAGGGTTAGGGGCACACTGGGACTCTGCTGGAGTGGATAGCTCAGCTTCACCAGCTGCCCCCGCTCCTCCACCCGACCTTCCTAGGGCCCGACTCACATCCGTGGGCGTCATGGAATGGTTGAGCAGGGTCAGGTCCTTCACGGAAAGGATCTTACTTGCTTTATTCACCAAGGGCTTGAGCAGTACTGTGGCCAGGCCAATGAACCTGGGGAGACAAAGAGCAGGCGTGAGCTCCTGAGCCAGAGGAAATGGTGTCCTTCTCTGTCCCAGGCATGACTTTATCCGGAGGTGTCTTTCTCTCCTCGAAGCTGTGCTGTCCACCGAGGCTTCAGGAAGGATGCAGTTGACTGGGAACATCCACCAGAGGGCTCTCAACTCTCTGGGAATTGGCTTTGGGGCTTCCTGGACAGTGGGCGCCCCAGTAACTGGCTCTGCCCTGCCCAGCCTTTTCCCAGAAGCTCTGCACCCACACTCCTCCGGAATGGGACCTGTGCTGAGTAACAGCTGATTGGACCAGGAGGTGGGCACCTGACCAAAGCTGGGCCAGTCAGGTTCTCTGTCCTGGGAATTTTGACTTGGGATGCCATAGCCTCAGTCTCAGTGAGGCACTAGAATGGGGCTGTGATGAGAAGCCAGGGCTGGGGAGAGAGAAAGAGATTTGAGATTCTGTGCCTTCAGAAGAGACAGAATTGCCCCTGGGTCCCCAGTTTCCTAGTTCTAGTTGATCTGTCCATCTATATACCTAGCCTTCATATACACCCCCCTCCTTTTTTTTTTTTTTTTTTTTTTGCGTTAGCTGCCTGGAGTGGATTCTGGTCCTTGCATCTGAGTGAGTTACAGATTAGAGACAGGAGATGAAGCATCTGCCTAGCTTTAGTCAGAGAATCAGGCCCCTCCTGCCTCTCTCTCTGCCTTACCTCTCCTTCTTTATTGAGCCCCCGTCCCAAAGGGTGATTTGCAGGAAAGAGTCCTTTTGCAGGGGGCGGTTCCAGAGGTGCCAGATGAGGGTCTGTAGGAGGCACAAAGAGGTCAGCATCCTCCCTCTCCCCTCCCTTTTCCATCCTCCTAGGAAATTAGAAAAGATGCAGGGAACGGGCTGGCACTGTGTTTCTCTCAAACTGAGGAATATCCCTCAAGTCTAATTTCCTAAGAGGATGGCATTTGCTACCTTCACCAAGGGACCAGACATCCTACCTGGGCTCCCACAGCTTAACTGCAGTATTGTGGGCTTGTTAGTAGCTAAGGGGTTTGGGGACTGGGTGGGGGGACATGGATGGATGGGAGATGAGAGGGGATCCTACACAAGGAGCCCTGTCTCTATCTCAGGTTTCTGGGAACATCAGGACGGCCGGGTTGGACAAGATGGGTCCATCCCCAGAGTGGGTGAGATGGGCCAAGAGTTGTGGGCAGATGTGGCTGCTGTGGCCCTGAGACCTGCACAGCCTTCTCAGCTCAGAGGCTACTCTCAGGGCACGATGTTCCAGCCTTGGGAAAGGCTGATGAGGCTCCCTGGCCCCTCCCTAGACTCCTGGGCACGGTCTGGCCCCAGCCTCACTGTTGGGCTTGTCATTGCCTCATGTGGGCTTGCCTGATGTGTTTTACCTCGTTCCATATGGGGTGATTGCCTTCCGCCTCATGAGTTGTCCTCTTGACATCTGCAAAGACACCAAGGGGCCGGCACTGGTGGTAGGAAATATTTCAAAGTCTAGGTTCAAGTGAGCAAAGAGGGGTAGGACTTATATTGATGTAGAAAACATCACGTCTACATTGGCAGATGTGATACAGCACTGATTCTTTCCTACTCTGGAGATCTCAAAATTTCTCACTTTTTATAAGAGTGACATCACCCCATGTGACAGATAATGTTATGTGTTCATTTCATTTTCTTCCTGGGTACATAGCTCCCAGCCATCTTGCAGCCGGGTGCGGCCGTGTGACTGGTTCTGGCCAACGGAGTGTGGGATCCATGCTCACCACAGCCTGGACTGGCTCCCAAAATCTCCCATGAGAGTCTCCGTCCTCCTCCCCACTCTCTACATGCGCTCTCACCGTCGGCTGGCAGGGTGGTACCTGGTGACTTTGCAGCCACAAGCGAAGAGCAGCTGGTCCCTAAACTACTGTTTGGAGGAGTCATTCTGGATTGTTGTCTGACCTACACAGTCGATGCAGCACTTGGTGTGGGCAAGAGGTAAGCTTTTGTTGCGTTAAGGCACTGCGATTTAAGGGTTCCGTTGTGACCGGAGCAAAGCTAGTGTACCCTAATACATCCCAAAACATCTCTAATGGGTTGACAGCTCTTTATCCACGAAAATATGCCTTCCCCAGAAATATCTTTATTTTTATTTTTATTTTATTTTATTTTTTATTTTTATCTTTAACATCTTTATTGGAGTATAATTGCTTTACAATGGTGTGTCAGTTTCTGCTTTACAACAAAGTGAATCAGTTATACATGTACACATGTTCCCGTATCTCTTCCCTCTTGCGTCTCCCTCCCCCCAGAAATATCTTTAACAAAGCACAGTCTATAGCCCTGCAAAGAACCTCTAAATTGCTAAATTTGAGATTCTTCCCAAGGAAAGAATGTGTGTGAGAGAGACGAGAGAGGACACAGATGGAGGTGGGGGGAGAAGCAGGGGACTCTCTGTGCCTGTCCAGTAGTGGGAAAGGGGGACACCGTAGTGGATGGTATATGGGGGAAGCGGGGCTGGAAACGACAGGTGAAAAAGGAATAAAAGATATCAAACAAACATTCAGTTATAAAAATGTGTAGGCAAATCTGGGGGCAAACCCAGGATTCTGGGTTGTAGGCATCTTTGTAAGAGAGATTTCTAGGAGGAGAAAGACAATGCCTGGGAGGTGACGGGAAGATGGCTCAGAATGAGACTGCTCCCCGGCTCACCGTAGAATTAGTTTCAGGGCAAAGACATGCTGAACCTCCACTACACCTCTTTCAACCCGCAAACTGGGGACATAAACCTACATCGCCCTGTGCGCCTGGAGCTCTGAGTGTTCCATCTCTGAGTGATAGCGTACTCAGCAAGCAGAGGTTCACAGGCCAGAAAAAAATTTAAGGAATTTCAGTCTTCGCTCATTTCTTTTGGAAACTACTGTGTCCTATTATCTCTTGGCCCCAATTTTCTCACTCCCCACACTTCCTGGAAAACCTCATTTGCCTGTGTCCACACCCCCCTTTCTCTCCTCCAACAGACTGTTCATCTTTCTTTCCCTTTTCCCCTTTTTGATCCCAGCTCTTTGTTATATAGATACACTTAATCTTTTTCATCTTCTCTCATAAATCCTTTACACCACCTCTCCCACCTTTCTTGGATTTTTTCCTTATCTATGAAAAATTGAGACAATAAACTTGCCTCATAGAATTGTTGTGAGGAGCAAAAATCATTATATTTATGATAAGACTGTTGATTATAAATGTAATTCATACAATTGAGCAGTTACTACTAGAAGTTGTACAAAGACCTGTCTGTATGTTATCTTTTCAAATCCTCACAGCTTTTCAAATCCTCCATCCTATGAAGCAGGTACTTGTTTTTTTTTTAACCTCAGTTTGTGGCACAGCCCTAGTTCATAGAAGAAACTCGAGAAGTATTCATCTTCTTTCTCTCCGGTAGCCATTCTCCGGAAAAAATGGGAGGCAGAGGAGTCATACTAAGAGAAATAATAGCAACAAGGATCATAAATTTGAAAGAACCAGACGGTGTCTACCTCACCTTTCTGTGACACAGGGCATCTTTTACCTAGTAGGGCACCGATAAATCTAGTTTTTCATTGAGCGTATGTTGCCTCTCGGGGCTCCTGGCTCTCACCTCTGAAGTACACGGACACGCAGGGTCTGGGTGGGGGGCTCAGGGGTGGGCTAATCTTGGCCGACCACACGACAAGCCGCAGCATCTCTTCCACCTACTTCCCTCCGTCCTTCTCTGGCAAAGCTTCCTTCTTGGAGCACCTTGGTCCAAGGCTTCTCCCAGGGCTCAGGGGGTGAGGAAGGTCCCGAGTGTGTTGCTTAGCAAGAGAGGCGATGTCACAAAGGTGGGTGGTTCTTGGGTGGTGGTTCTGGGTTCTGGAGAGGAATGAGGAGAACGGGAGGAAGAAGAAATGACAGGGTACGAAGCCAGTGGCTTGAGGTGACCAGGGCTGTAGAAACAAAACAATTTGGTGGAACTTCATTTCCTCTTTCCGTTCTCTTTTCTCTCTCGTTCTTACTGTCCTTCTGATTTCAAGATCAGGTAGAAGGATAATATCTGCTCCTTATACAAGCAAGTTATCTGGAGT
>NW_021146292.1:0-9547 GCF_002837175.3 Physeter macrocephalus
CCAAGGCCACAGGGGAAGTAAGTGGAGGAGCCAGGACCTGAGTCCAGGCAGTCTGACTCAAGTCAACACTCTGAACTCCAACCCCGAGAGCACCCCCTTCTCTGGACTCCCGGGGAACTCCCCAGGTGTGCCCTGACATGCCACGCTGCCGTGAAGTGATGCCCTGGTCGAACTCACAGCTCACGCCCTCCCCACCCCCCAGCCTGGCCATCAGCTCCTCTGAGCAGCCTTCCCGGATCCTGTGTGTGAAGGGGTCATACCTCTCCTCTGTATCATGTGGCACTGAGCTCATTTTCTAAATCTTTCTCCCCTATTAGCCCGTGAGCTCCTCAGGAGGGACCATGCCATCCTACTGTCAGAAAACCAGCACCAAGATCCATTCCTGATCCATAGCAGGTGTTTGACAAATGTTTAAAAACTCAGAGGGGCTGATCTGTCAAAGCTGGTTGTCTCCCTGCTATCAGGAGCACCACGATCTTTGTAGCTCTAGGCTCTCCCAAACCCGCCACGTGCACCCCAGCCCAGGCGCCTGCACCTGCACCCAGGGACCACCCCCTGCTCTATGAGTAGCAGCATCCACACCTGTTTTGTCATTTTCTGCAGAGGCCAGGGGGTCCCACGTGTTTATGTGAGTCCAAAGAGTTTACACAGTTACACACGTATTTCCACCTCTTCATGCCACCACGCATTTGAATAAATCACACTGAGCACTTAAGGTGCCCTTGATGTTTTCAACCCAATAGCATCCAGAAGGGAAGAATTAGGACTGTGATTTCGCAGTTGACAAAATAGCCCCGATACCCCCCACAACTGGCCAAGGCCACCAGACAATTCAGGTGTAAGCCTGGTATGAGAAGTGATGGCCCCTGGTTTCTGGTTTCTAGTCCTGTTTAGTGGGGAGGTCAGAGACAGCGAGGGTTTTCTATAGTTTTATCTGCTGCTTTTTCTCGATTAAGTCCAAATGGTCCTAAGAGGCCCAGGATGAAATTCCGCTGCATTATCTGCAAAGAACAAAGAATATCATTGCTGTTTTTAGAACAATAAAAGGAGCCCTTGAATGAGTCTCCAAGAATTCAAAATGAGCGATTGAAAGGGCACAGCCTGTTTCACTCATCTGGTGCAAAACGGTGCAGCCAGCCTTCCTGCTCACCAATCTTTGCTGGCTCTCCCCTCAGAGCTGTGATTGTCCTGGGCCCCGGACTTGACTGGTGTTGAATGTCACATGCACAAAGGCACACAACTTTATCCCGGGCGACAGGGCTGGGTGGGAGTGGTGACGACACAGGGAACCCATCCCGACCAAGGGCCACTGCTGCCCCAGCCAGCCACCCCTGCCAGCAGGAATGGGCCCCGCAGCCAGAGCCTACACTGTGTTAGAAAACAAGCCAGAAATAATGATTTTTATGAAAAATATGATTAAGTGTTGACATCTGAATTAAAAAACAAAAATTTGAAACATTGCACAAGGCACATAAAAGACACGGGATCTGGCCTGCCTGCTCCTTTATGCTGCAGGTTTAGAACATTTAATCTCATTTCCAGGAACTGCAATGCACTTTTGGCCTGACCCTAGACCTGTGATGTTGCATTCTAACCCAATGACCGTGTCCTACTACTAAAGAGCTGGCCCTCCTTCCACCTGGCAAAGGCCTGTGGGACAAGGTTTGCTCCTCATGTGAGATGACATTGATGGCTGGCTTGGGGTTGGTGCCGGGGAGGCCCAGCCTGGGGGTCCCCCAGAAGTGGTGCCAGGGTGAACAAGATCTCTGCGGGCCCATGAATGTTGCCAAGGTGCCAGCGGTCCAGCCAGGTTGGAGGCTGCTCCTGGTTACTCCCACTTTATTGAGAGAGGAATTTGCCACTCCTGGTCCAAGTGAAGCCACTGTATCTGCAAGTAGATTTCCCGAAACTACAGGGAGCAGTGTCCACGGAGCACAGTGCCCACGGAGCACAGTGCCCACGGAGCACAGTACCCGGGCAAGACTGTGGTGACTGAGAGACAGACAGAGCCTGTGTGCTGAGGCACCGGCCTTGCTGGTTTTCTCTGGACATGAATACTGGGCAGGAAAGGCTGGGGTACCAGGTCCTGACACAGCTGCGTGTGACTCCGGGCCACACCCCGGCCGTGTGACTGCAGGACAGGGGCTGAGTCAGACACAAGGGATGGACGGGGCCTGGGAGGGCGTGGCGTTTGGCCCTCAGGGACGATCGGGCAGCCAAGCTGGCCACGTGCTTCTTCTGGGGCCAAAAGGCCCAGCCGGCACCAAGTGTCAGAGGAGGACAAAGGATCACAGACGTGGAACAAAAGCACTGAATTCAGGCGTGGAATCCCAGCGTGGGAATGTGGACTCACGTAGAGTGATCTCTTTCACCTGAAACGGGCAGTGTGTTTACAAACACCGGACCAAACCCCACTCCTGAGTCATCTTCACGAGACCGGCTTGGTGTGTGTCCCCAGATGACAGCAGCAAATGTTTGGCAGAGGTGAGGGGCGGAAGACAGGAGCCACATCACGGCAGAGGAAGATCTCAGACGCTAAATCGGCCTCCGAGATGTGCCCGACACTGCGGTGAAGCCGGTTTCTGGCACCCGAGTCTTCTGCTGGGCTCTCACAGTGTAGCTCTGGGGTCCCACAGGAACACACAGCCCTCACTCTCAGGGCCGCGATCCAGTGACCAGCTGGAAGCACACACATTCCATCACGTGGAGGTGTGCACCCTGCAACAAAGGCCTGCTGGGCCCTGGGGGTCGGGGATGGGAGGGAAGGGAGGTGTTCAAGCGCAGAATGGCCAAAGGGCTGAGAAGCCCCCGAAAGAGAAACAAGGAGGAGTCTGGAGGGTAACCAGATGGTCTGTCTGCACCACACTAGCTGGATGGCCTTTGCTGGCTGGACTGCGGCCCGGCAGTTTAAAGTATGTCTGCAGAGTCGCCCAGTTCCTGAGTGAGAAGCAGGGAGTCTACTGATGCCTCCTGAATGCCGGTGGGGGGGGTCGTGTGTGTGTGTGTGTGTGTGTGTGTGTGTGTGTGTGTGTGTGTGTGTGTGTGTGTGTGTGTGTGTGTGTGTCTGTGTGTGTCTGTGTGTGTGTCTGTGTGTCTGTGTGTGTGTCTGTGTGTCTGTGTGTCTGTGTGTGTCTGTCCCAGGAAGAGACTGTCTCTCCGCCCTCCCCCCAGGACCACAGGCCCCAAGGTGGTCTCTAGGAGAGGCTGCAAGTTGACAGAAGTGCCCTTTGGCCTCCAAACTCAGCGTGCAGGCCCGCCAGGGCCAAGTGTGCCTCGTCTCCCCTCCCCCCACCACCCCCGCATGGTCCCTGCCAGGCCCTGTGCAGCCCGTGGCCAAAGCAATCAGGGCGGCTCCAGGGGCTTGTGCAGAGCTCCCTGCACCAGGCTGCGATCAGATTACACGCTCCAGCGCGCACCCTGGCTCGCGGCATAAAGAAGGAATCCATTCATTCACACGGAGACCAATTAAAAAGTAGGCAGGCTCCCAAATAAAAACCCCCAAGCTGTGCGTTCCCAATCTCTCCCGGGAAGTGACCACCACCCTCACGGCTGACATCCTGGGGGGACAGGCGGGGCAGAGCCGAGAGACAGAACCAAGGCGGGTGCTCTGCTGTTTCCCGGCTCGGACAAGAGGGTCGCCATCGGTTCCCAAACCCCTCACCGCTTGGGCACAGCACTAAGCCTCACCGCAGCCTACTCCAAACCAAGTCTTAGGGAGTCGTTTTGGGTACTCTCATTAAAGAGCTTAATATCCAGGCGACAGGGGGAAAAAACTGCCTTCACATTACAGCCTCTGTAAAAACAATGCTGTAAAAATTTACCACTGATTTATTTACAAAGTAAGAGATGCAATCGGTATTTAAGCAACTCGCCGGAGTGATCTGTCTTATCCTAACGTGGTCATGTTACAAGCCGGGATGGCAGCGTCTGACTCCTTCTCCAGGACTTAGAACCAATGAATAGTTGGTCCCGGACCTTTGAGGACGGAATGCCCCGCTTGGTGCAAACAATGACCCAGGAGAGGTCAGAGGCCTGCCAGTCAGAGGGAGGAGGCGTGTCCATGGGAAGAGGTATAAAGGCCCCTGGATGCCCTGGCCTCGGAGAATGCCCCCCCCACCACCACCACCCCACGCCCGCCACCAGCTCCTTCTCATCCTGCGTGCATCACACAGGCCACCATCAGCATTTATCTCAGAGCCAGGAGCTCCTTGAAGGCACGGGGACTATGGATTCAACCCAGCTCTCTACCCAGGTGCTCAAGATGAAAGGACAGGGTCATCTCTGAGCCTCCCCTCCCCCCGGGGCCCCCAGCTCCACCTGCAGAACATAGCTGAACCATCCACTCCTCTTCATGTCCCTCCCCCACTCCTCTGCCAGGTGTGAGCCTCCAGCATGGATGGCAGCTCCACCTGGATGGCAGCAATGGCCTTCCTGGCTGGAAGCCCCACCTGGTCCCCAATCAGTTCTCCCATCAGCAGCAGACAAGTGACGCACCAGACACTGTGCTGCTTAGAAACCTTCCCCCAGGCTCCCCAATACCCAGGAGAGAATCCACACCCTACCCGTGCTCTGGTTCCTGCCCCTCTCCCACTATCCCCCGTCTTCCTGAGCTAAAGCCGCAAGACAGGGCCTTTTTGTGTCCCCAGGACTCTGAAAAGCTTCCCGCTGTGGCCACCTGCACCTCTGCTCTCTCTGATCAGTGTGGCCGCTGCCTTCTCCTCATTCATGTCTCAACTCAAATGGTGCCTCTGCAGGGGTCTTCTCTGACCATCTGATCTAAAGAACTCCCTGGATCCCATCTCTCTGAATCTGACATTGCTCACTTACTTTTTTTTTTACTCTTACTTCAATATAATTTCAGACTTACAGAAAAGTTACAAGAATATGACAAATAATTCCCATATTCCCTTCATGTAGATTTCCTTAACCCCATTTGCTTGATCTCTAATAAATACTCTAATGTATATTTTCTAGAACCAAGGACATCCTCTTACACATCCCAATTCAGATATCAAGATCAGGATGATGATGTTGACTCAACATTATAATCTGATCTACAGACCTTACCCAGATTTCACTAACGGTCCCAAGCATGTCCTTTAGTAAAAAAAAAGAAAAAAGAAAAAAAAAATCCCAGATAGGACATTGTACTCTGCTGTTTCCACTCAAATTTTGTTTGACTGGAAATTTAATCAGTTTCTGTGTTTCATGACTTAAGACATTTAGTATAGAATGTAAATGTTACTATAGAATGTTCCTCAATTTGGGTTTGTGGGATGGTTCCCCACGAGTAAATTCAGGATATTTAAGGATACCACAGAATGATGCTGTGTCCTTCTCAGTGCTTATGCCAGGAGGCACGTGGTCACGATTTGCTCTGTCTTTGGTGATGTTAACTTCAATCACTTCGCAAGATGGTGTCTGCCAGGTTTCTCCCATGAAACTCACTGTTTATCTTATAAACAGTATCTTCAGGGAGGTTATTATATCCACATCCTGTTGCTCCTCAACCTTCACCAACTAGATTTAGCGCCTACTGGCGCTTCCTCCCTAAATCAACTATTATTATGTGCTTGTTAAACGGTGATTTTCTGGGTCCGTCACTCACCCCTCATTCATTAGCTGATGTTCTGCTGTAAGGAGCCTCTGCCCTTCCCCACCGTCATTTTTTTTTAATGTCAGTGTGGACTCCAGGATTCTTACCTTATTCTATAGGTTATGACCCACTACTGTCCTCATTCATCATTCGTTTCTGATTCTCAAATGTCCCCAGACGGGGCCAGCAGGAGCCCCTTCAGGCTGGGCCCCGTGTCTCTTCACCATGTTCCCTTACTGTATACACTGCTCTTCTAACCGGCCTCGCTTAGAAGCACCTGGAGTTCTGAGGCTGACTCGTGTGTCTACCTTCTTAGTTACTAGCTTGTCTTAATGTCAACCTCATTTACTGGGGCGCCTTCAGCTCTGGAAAGTATCTGGCACAGAGCGAGCAGTTAACCAAAGACAAGCGTCAGATGTGTTCAGACCCGGGGAGCTTGCAGGACCAGGTGCTCACGGGAACCCTAGAGGGTACTCTGGGCGCCCCGCCCATAACCCTGGCCCCAGCGTAACTGAGGCTGGGACACCTGACAGTCAGTGCCCGGGCAGGCCTGCCGAGTGGACGCCCCGGCTAGTGACCGGCGGGTGGGGTGCTGGGTGAAGGCTGGCCTCCTCCTTCCTTGCAGTGGGATCTATGTGGCCTCCTAGGGGGTCCCCAGAGAGACTGAGCTGAAGTTCCTCAAGTCCGTGAGCCCCATTAATACGTCCTTTTTTGGTTTTCCTCCTTGCTCTGTCACCCCTCCCTAAGCTTCCTGGTCTCATGCTCCAAATAAGCATCTTGCACCCCATCCTTGTGGCAGGCTCTCCTTTTAGGGGACTCTAAACCAAGACAGGAGCCTCACCTTAAGATGAGATCCAATGCTGCAGACACTTGCTAGAGATGAACTAGATGCAGGAGCTCAGCAATAAGCAGGATGATAAGGAGGACCTACTGGTCCTCTCATCACCGAAGAAAACAAGCTGGTCACCAATAGTGTTCATACACACATGTACACACACGCATGTGTACACATGCACGCCCACACATTCACACATGTGAGTACACACACACAAACATGGCCTGGGGGATTTACAGGTAAGTTCTACCAAGCAATCAAGAGAGGATTTTAATCCTATATAATTTCCCTAGAGAGCAGAAAAAGAGGGAGCCCTCCCTATTTGGTTTCACAAAGCTGGTATAACCTTAATGCCAAAATCAAGCCAGAAAATTACAAGGATAAATTACAGTTAATCTTCCTCTTCAGCACAGATGTAAAACTCTGCAAACTAAATCCAGCAAGTTGTCTCCCATGGCCAAGCAGAGTTTATCCCAGCAACACAAATTTGTGTATTCATGCAATTTTCTCCACGAACAGATTAAAGAGGGAAATTACAAGATTATCTCAACAGAAGGAAAAAAGTCCCAAGAAAATGTCATAGCAAACTGGGAATGAAAGAGCCCCTACTTTAAGCTCATAAAGAACAATCTTGTTAAACATACAGCAAACACCGTCTAATGATGAGTCTTTACAGTCTTTAGATGAGGGACCAGACAAAGTCACCTGCTACTGAAGTCTCTAGTTAACACTGACTGATTAGTAAGGAAGAACGGTCAAAGATACAAAGATGGGAAGAAACAAAAATAATAGTATTCAGGGATGATATGATTATCCACTTGGAGGAACCCCAATTAACCTATAATTTATTAGAAATAAGAAACTGAACAGATTGCTAGATAGAATTTTACAAGTGTTCATTGCTTTTCAATACCACAGAATGGGTAGAACATGTAATTTAATAAGAGATGCTGTTTCTAATCACATAAAAAATATGAAGTAACTATAAGTAGCTCTAACAAGAAATGTGCAAGGACTTTAGGGAGAAAACTATACAATATTACAGAAAAAATTAGAATATTTGCATAATGGAGAAATAAATCTCTAGCGTAAATATGTCAGTTTTCACCTGACTGGCCTTTAGGTTCAAAGAAATTCTAATTAAAATTTCAGAGTATTTTTGTGGAAAGAGATTTTCTATGGAAGAGCAAAGGATCAAGAACAGACAGGACGGTCTTGGTGAGAATGAGGGGGAACTGTGCCTACACTACTCTGAGACTTAAGAATAGGGGCTTCATTAATCTAGGGTAGCACTGGTGCAGGTTTCAACAAATAGAAAATCCAGAAACACATCCACACACATATGAAAAATTTCCATATGAAGAACTGGTATTGAAAATTAGTAGCGAAAGGAATAGCTACCCAATCTACTGTCTGCAACAATCAGCTATTCATAAAGAATGAAGTGAAATTGGATTTCTGGCTCACGTCATTGACAAAACCAGTTCCCAAAGGATGAAGAACTTACACCTGAACTTTTAGAAAAATTTTAGAAGCAAATGTAGCAGAATATTTATATGACTTTGGAAGAATTTCCTAAGTAAGGCACACAAAAAGATCAATATATACAGAAAATGACTGATAACTTCCCCAGCACTCAATTAAGAACTTGTGTTTACCAAAGGACACCATAAAGAAAGTTGAAGGACAGGATACCAGTAGGGAGAAAATATTTCCCATAACAAATCTAATAAAGAATTAGTATCTAGAGTATATATAAAAACTACTATAGATCAGTAAGGAAATGATAGCAGAAAAATGAGTAAAAGATCCAAACTAAAGTTTAACAACAGAAATAAAAGAAAAAGGTCAAGCAAACATATGAAAAGATGTTCAACCTCATTAAGAATTTTGGAAATGGAAATGATACCACGCAATGACAAGTCAAACATCTTTTAAATATCGGACCAAAGACTGAAAAGTACTTGGAGCGACAGGAATTCTAATACACTGCTGATGGGAGTGTCCGTTTTCCCAACTGCTTTGGAAAACAATGTGATGTTTTCTATTAAAGTTGAAAGTAAGCAGATCTTAGTCTACAAGCCAGCAATTTCATCGTGGGTCTGTTAACAAGGGAAACTTACACATCGACATGAGAAACATGAAATAAAAAAGTTCAGAGAAGTACCATTGGTAAAAGGAAAAAAACTGGAAACAAATCAAATGTCCATCAACAGGCAGGTGAATAAATTACACTATATTCATACAAGCTGTGGGGCAGTGACAATGAACAAATCACAGCTATAACAGCAACATGAGGGAGTCACATAAAACATGTATCTTTTAATTTAAAAAACTGCAGGCACAGGGGACTTCCCTGGTGGTCCAGTAGTTAAGAATCCGCCTTCCAATGCAGGGGACATGGGCTGGATCCCTGGTCGGAAAACTAAGATCCCACATGCCGCAGGGCAACTAAGCCTGCGTGCCGCAACTACGGAGCACACGCACGCCGGAGCCTGTGCACCACAAGGAGAGAGAAGCCCACATGCCATGAATGAGACCCGACGCAGCCAAAAATTAAAAACAAAAAAGCTGCAGGCACAACCAGATACACATAACTGCACTTTGTAAATGCACCAGAAGTATGTTTTCCAGGCGAGAAAGCAGAGGCCCAGGGGGCTGGGTGGGCTTGCTCCAGACCCCAGGGGCAGCACCGGGACTTGAACCCAATGGCTGGCTCCAGAGTCTACATGGTTAATCTTTTTCTAGGCTGCTTCTCAGCACTGAGTGAAAAAAGCCAGATCACAGAGCATTTGGTATGGTCTTCCATTTTTGTAAAGCTCAATCAACAAGCAAAACAAAACAACGAGTGTTACAGGAAATGATGAACACAAAATTCAGAGTCAGGCAGGGGGTCCTATTGGACACGTAAGGGTCTATCTTTATGTTGGGAGCTTATTTTTCTATTCTTTAAAACATAGTTATAGGGCTTCCCTGGTGGCGCAGGGGTTGAGAGTCCGCCTGCCGATGCAGGGGACACGGGTTCGTGCCCCGGTCCGGGAGGGTCCCACATGCCGCGGAGCGGCTGGGCCCGTGAGCCATGGCCGCTGAGCCTGTGCGTTCGGAGCCTGTGCTCC
>NW_021146292.1:9585-25000 GCF_002837175.3 Physeter macrocephalus
GAGCGGCTGGGCCCGTGAGCCATGGCCGCTGAGCCTGTGCGTTCGGAGCCTGTGCCCCCAACGGGAGAGGCCACAACGGTGAGAGGCCCGTGTACCACAACAAAACAAAACAAAACAAAACAAAACATGGTTATACATTCTTGTTGGCATTAATATTTCATATATTGTTCAGGAGCCATCTCAGGGGGAAAAAAACTGAAGTAAAAACAACCACACACACCAAATCAAAGGAGAAAAGGTCACCAGCCTGGCCTCTGATCCAGCCTGGAAAGTGTATTTACAAGCATCTCAGCTGACAACCAGGATGGGGCAAGTCTGTACACGTAGTCCAGGGCAGCGAGTCCTCAACCTCAGCGCGCATCAGAACCCCTGGAGGGCTTGTTAAAACACAATGCTGGTCCCCACACCAAGAGTTCCAGAGTCGGTAGGTCCGCAGAGAATCTGAATTTCTAACAGGTGATGCTGACACTGCTGGCCTGGGGACCACACTTTGAGAACCACTGGGAATCATATAAGCCTCCTTGCTCTTCATTATCTCTTATGGAAACAGCCTCACCATTGCTTGGGTTTGAACCAGAGACGTTTCCCTCCTTTCAAAGTCCACTTACTAGAAGCAAGGCGTAGGTCAGATTGCCATCCTTGGATTCTAAAAGAGCAACATTTTGTGCATGCTCCTGACCACTTGAGGATAGCATATACGCCACGCGGATGCCCACAGGAGACTGAAATCCAGGAATACGGTGGGCTATGACCTGGCTAGATGGGCCCCAAGCTCCCCTTGGAACCTCCGTACTAACTGTAGAAGAGAGAGGAGCCCGGGCTGAGCCCTGCAGACGCAGCTGGAGGAGTCCCCACAGAGGCCAGGCCCTGGGGGGCTCCTGGGGCTTCAGTGGGGCCATGAATGTTCCTGTCTCCGATCTGAAGGTGGGAGAGCCCTCAGAGGCGTCAGCAGAAGGAAGGCAAAGGGCTTTGAGGGTGCTGCTGCCTTGTCCCCAGCCCACAGGCTGCGTCTCTGGGAGCTTCCATGTGGCCTCCCTGGGAGATGCCACCTCCCGGGGTGCCCAGCCACTGATCGGAAAGGCCCCAATGAAGGAGATGGAGAGAGTGCTATCAGAACCAGGGATCTGCTGAGCCAGGCACCATGCTTTTTCAAGGCCTTGCTTCAGGTTGGATATTGGTCTGTTGGTTAATTCCTGGTAAATGCATAAAAGACACATGGAAATGCTGGCCCTGGACCATTCAGACCTGAAGGCTTCCAGATCTGGTTATTCTAACTCGCTCACCAGGAGAAACATTCCCTGGCTGCTTCTCTCCCCAGCACCCTTTTCCTGATGCTTCCCAAGCTCCCCTGAGTCTGCTCGTTTCCCTTGCTGCTGACCATACTCAAGGCTTCCTTCCCGCTGTCCACGGGGCCCAGCGTACGCCCCATCCCTCTCAGGCCCTTGCACATGCTGTGCCCTCGTCCAGACCTCTCTTCTCTCGAGATGCTGCCTGCCTGGCTCTTTCTTGCCTCAGGACTCAGCCCAAATGGCTGCTCCCCGGCAGGGTCCTCACTGACCTTGCTGCTAAAGGGCGCCCAGCAGCCAGGCCTGCTGAGTTGGCCCTCCAGCATCTGAGCTGCTCCCATCGGGTTAGTCACTTGCTTGCTGGTCATCCCTCTGTGACCTGAATGAAGGCAGGAGCCCACTCACACACCATGCTCAGAATCCCTGGTGCCTGGAACGGTGTGTGAGGGGTGGCCAGATGCTGGGCTGACCTTCTGGAGGGGAGACACCACCGGTCCCACACCACGGCACCCCTTCTGGATGCCCTGGACCCGGTGCCCTGAACGCTGGGAGCTTGGAGCTGGACACGTGGAAGAGTGGATGGACGCAAAGCCCCTTCTCCCCTCATTTCGCACCTGCACCATTTCCCGGCTGGACACTGGCTCTTTCTCCTCGGTCCCTATGCTCTTGTTGGTCTGGCACCGGCTGTTGAGCAGATGTCCATTCAAAGAAGGAATCAGGGCTAGCCTCCTTCACAGGCGATCATCAGAAACCAAGTTAATATGGGAGCGTTTTTCTTTTCCGAAAGCCGACAGACAGACGCTGTGCAGATTAGGAGGAGGAGGGGTCCAACCAACGTGTCTGGGACTCATCTGCTTTGATCACCAGCGCTGCATGCACCTCGCCCCGGAAAATCATACCCTGGAGGGATTTGCAAATACAACATGCCAAGACCTTCTCTCACCTTCCAGTTCCCCAAGTTCGCTTTCCTCCTTTTGACACATTCAGTCCTGAAAGCTAAGAAATGATTTCTCCTCCTCCTCCTCCCCTGCCACAGCCCACTCGTGAGCTCATGTGTGCACACGTCTCTTGGCAAAGGGAGGCATCCACTCGTGACTCTAGAAAAGTCTACAAGGGCCTGGAAGGGTCTCCAGAGCATCCGGCGAGCCCCATGCTCCATGCAGATGGAGATGTAAGCTTTCGGTGGCCTCTCCTCTCCAAATCTCACCATGACAAACACCCCCAGGCCCCCAGGAAAGTTTCAGTCTCAACATCGCTGCTTCTAAATTCTGACACTGGCCACCCTCTTAACCAGGTTCCATGAACTTCTCATCTACTGAGGCTGGACCAGAGCTCACAGGATGCTCCCTTCCTGGAATCTAAATTCCCTGACACCTCGCTCAGGATTCCTCCTGCTGCATTTTACCTCCCTTCCTTCTGTTGGAACTCTGTGGAGATGGGAACGGCCAGGCTACATTCTTCTTGGGCAGCAGGTTTAAAAAATCATCAGTTTAGGGGGCTTCCCTGGTGGCGCAGTGGTTGCGCGTCCGCCTGCCGATGCAGGGGAACCAGGTTCGCACCCCGGTCCGGGAGGATCCCACGTGCCGCGGAGCGGCTGGGCCCGTGAGCCATGGCCGCTGAGCCTGCGCGTCCGGAGCCTGTGCTCCGCAACGGGAGAGGCCACAACAGAGGGAGGCCCGCATACCACAAAAAAAAAAAAAAAAAAAATCATCAGTTTACATGTGTACAGCTTTTATCAAAACGTTCTTCCCAAAGTTGAGTTTATATGCATTTGATCGTTCCAGCTAGTTTTTAACAGATTGTGTAAAAATTTTTTTTCCTACTTTGTGTCAAATGCAGAAAGCCCCATGACTCAGCAGCATCTGGGGAAGAACTGAGCCCTAAGGAATATCTTTGTCCTTCTGGCTCCCCTCCTCCTGGACTCCCTCCCCAGGTGGCCTCTTTCTGCCCTGGTGACATCCCAAATGGACCTTCATCACTGTGCTCATCACAGCCTGCTTTGCCCATGGCACCCTGGACCCCGAGCTCCTAGACAGGGAGCGTCTTATCTCTGCAGCTCTGGGCGACAGAGCCCTGTGCCTGGCTCACAGCAAATACAAATAAATGGGAACCATCCTGGAATGAACGGCTGATGGAAGGAGGGATTCGACTGGGAAATGACCCAGAGGTCCCGACCGCAGCGCCTCCGCAGGCAAACGCCAGCCCCCCTGCATCTCTTCTGCTTCCTCCCACGGAAGGGTCCTCCCCACTTCCGCCTCATACCCCTCATCCCTCTGAAAGTTCCTCGAGGGTGAGGAACGCATTCCTTCACTGTCTTATAACTCTGGTCATGCCACACACACGGGGCGCACTTTAGTGTCCTTTGGTCTTCCCAACATCCAGAATCTCATTTCCCCAAGATACTACATATACAGAGAGACTGTCTCCAAGGCAGCCTCGCTTGCATTTTAATGACTCTGGTTACAATTTGGGTTCAACGGGAGGAGAAAACTGTGTGCGGCAGTTTACTTCTATTTAGAACCAGGATCCTGCCAAGAGTTCCAGATTTCAGCTTTTGGATGTTATTTGTTGTTCCTTCCAGAAAGTCATCGTCTCTGTTCACTTTCCTACCAGAGGATTTGTTTGATCTGCTGTCTTATCTCAGCTTATTACGGCTAATTACTCAATAAAGAACTTCTTTCCAAGGCCTTTCCCTCTAAAGTGCCATCTCACGGGGTGGAATCGCTGTCGTCCTCTTTTGATTTCCCTCCATCACAACCGGCTTTCATCAGGACATGCCGCAGACTAATGGGAGCAGTGAGTGCAAAACGAATCCTTTAGATTCCCTCCCTTCCCTTCTGCCTTTCTCTCTAAAGCTGAAAGATGAAGCATGTGGGAAAGGAGATGATGGCTCCAAATCCCTCGTCCCCAAAGAAAGGCACGGAGGGTCTGCCAGCGCCAGGGCCGTGGGCCGCATGCTTCATTTACCACTTTGTGGGGCTGAACAAAGACCCCAGGCCAGCCCTCTGTCAGCCCTTCGCACACACCACGCAGGAAGCCGTGAGAACAAACCAGCCTCATCACACCACAGGCCATCTGAGTGCTGGGAATTCAGGAGTTTTAAAGACGAGTGTTTCTGGAGTGAACCTGGCACTTGGATCCATATGCATTTTACTGCAGGTTTTCCCAGGAAAGGGAAGGCGGGGAGCACACGTACACAGACATGTGCACACACATGGGCACACACACACAAGCACAGGCACACACATGCACAGGGATGTACACACAGACACATATGCCCGTGTGCATTCATGGACACACACGGAAACAGGCATGAACACAGACACATGCACATAAATGGATATGCACACGCACATGTGTACACATGGACACACAGGAACACGTACACAGATGCACACACTTAATTTCAGGGGGATGTGCAGACTGACACTCGTAACAAGCCCCCCTTCACCGCCTACGAAAGTGAGCCCAGGACACAGAGTAAATAACTCACCAGGTTTAAGAGGCCCTTCCTGTGAGGGTGATGTGTGAGTTCACTGTTTCTTTATGAAAAGAAAGCCAAGATAAGTCACTGACCCAGAAACTTCTCTTGGAATTAATGAACTCAGGCTGCCAGGGAGTAAAATATGGGCATGTTTCTTTGCTGGCTGCTTTCTGGGCACCTCTGCCTCGCTCTCCCCACATCCTGGCTGCCCCATCTGAACCTGACAGGTGACGGACGGCAGCGAGGCAGACCCTCTGATTAGAGACCCCCTCCCCTGCCGTGTTCTAGCGCGGGGCGTTCTGTGCCAGAGGCTGGGGGCGCCATGGAGCAAGCCCTGTCCCTCCAGCCCACCCAGGCTGAAATTTATGGTGCGCGTTTGGCAGGACGGCTCCCTGCGGGGCACACTGTTTTATGTGGTTTCAGGTAGTTTCCTCTCCTTCAGCTCCTGCATTAATGGGATTGTTCCCTTTGGTAAGAATTACTGTCTTCGGCTTGAGGCCAGGCTCACTGCTGCCCTCAGCCTCTACACCAGCCCTTAAAAACAGAAGTGAACGTGCTTTCCAGACAATGTCTGCACGAGGTCTGTAACAGAACAGGGAAGGGCCATGCACCTGAGCCTCTCCTAGAGAAATACAGGGCCATCTGTTTACAAGGGGCTGGACTTCAGGTTTTACCAATTAACAGTATAAGGCTGATGATTTAAAATGTCCTCGTTTCAGCAGCAGAGCAATCGGAAGGGAGCTGATGGGAAACCTACAGCTCATTCAGCCTTTATTCGACAAGTATTTATGGAATGTTTACTCTGCCCAGGGCCCTCTAATAGGCATGGGCATCTGGCGGAGAAACAGCCAGGCCTGGGCCCTGCCCTCGTGCAGCTTACAGTTCACGGGAAATAGCACAGGACTGTGGGAGCGAGGCGTGGCCGATGCCCGTGTGCTGGGCGCGGGGCCTGGTGCTTCCGGGAAGCAAGGGGGCAGCAGGATGAGGACCCCACTGAGCTCCCAGTGTGGCGGCAGTGGGAGAGGGAAGCAGACAGCACCACTGACCATCCCAAACTAACAGCCCTAGGAGAGATTCAGGGCCAGGGGTTTGAGACCTCCGTGCAGGAGCCACTCCTGGGGCTTAGCTCATGGGAATTTCTCAGAGTGTGCATATCCAGGCGGAGGACGATCAGGGCGATTCCTATTTATTAACGTTAACATGTCTTATTGGAATTAATGGTTAAAGCGCTAACATCTATAAACACTATGCATTAGGTAAAACTGTTCTAAATGTTGAACAGAACAAAAAAACTTTTTTTTCAAAAAAATTATTAACAACCACCAAGTGCTCAGTTATGTAAGTGTTGTAGCAGGTACCAAGGAGAAAAATAAAAGAGAACCATGGTTCCTGCTCTCAAGGATCACTGAATCAAAGTGGGAGAGGCCTGCTGGGCTTGCGGTCCTTGCTGGAGCGGGGTCTGCTTTGTGGGGCCTGCACAGTGTTTTAAAAACATGTGAACTGTTGCCAATATTTGATAATGGTAGATTTCACATTTAATTCCAGATTTCTGGCTTCTTCTGAAAAACATGAAGATCTGGCCATGCTGGGCCCACATTCAGGGCTGCTGTGACCCTACGATGGGTTCTGGGCCACCCAGTTTCTCCGGTTTCCCTGAGGGGACCGTCTGGTCCCTGCAGAAATGGGAACATAGGACCATGATGGGTAAGAAGAGGTCCCCACCACCAGAGTGGAGAGCAACTGCTCACACCTGAGACCCGGGAGAGGGAGGGACGGCTTCAGGGAAGCCGAGAGGTTTCCCAACAGTCCAGGGTAGTGGCAACATGCAGGATGAGCATGGGCTACTGGTCAGCCACGTCCCTCTCTTCCTGTCTCACTCAACCTCTCCCAAAGCCAAAAGGTATGCTCGATGTCCAAGGAGAGGCACGAGCAAGGAGGCCAGTTTCCACCCAGCAGCACAGGATTTCTAGCAGAGCGCTCCCAGGTGGCAGATCTGGCCACGCCTCATGGCTGTAGGTGTGCTGTCCGGGGGGTCTGCCGGATGACGGTGAGGGCCGTGGGCTGAGCAAGCACCCAGTGCAGGACTCGGTGGCGAGCAGTACACCTTCCTGGATGGTGATACCCCGAGGAATCCAAACCTGCTAGATTCCTTCCTTTCTTGGAACATGGGGTCCTTGTAAGAACCACTTCTTCCTTCCAAACAGCTGCCAAAGGGAAGAGGTTGAACAGGAATAACCTCTTTGAACTTCATTTTACATTTAAAACTCTGTCCAGTTAATCCCAGCCTCAACCCAATCTCCTGACTTTACATAACTATTCCAAACTGGCTGATTTTCAGTTGCTTTGGCTTAATGTTTTTTAAAGGGATATTTTCTAATAGAGGGAAAAAAAAATTCCTTTTCATGCTTCACTAATGCAAAAACAGCTGAACCAATTTAGCTCAGACTTTCTCAATAGCTTGTTACAATCCTAATTAAAATATTCACATACGGCACAAGCTTTGGGGAATATAACATTGCACTGCCAATCAAATTCTGGCTGAATATTTACAACCAGCTAAACAGAAAAGCAACTGCATGGCCTCTTGAAGAAAATGTAGTCAGACAATTAATGGTGAGGGGATTAATGCAAGTATGGGCCGTGGCATTTCTCCACTTGGCTTAACTCGTAAACAACTGGGCATAAAGACTCTCGGGGCTCTTGGCTGAAACGGATGGGGTTAATGCAGAAGACCTCATTTACCCAGGATCTCCTGGGAAACAGTGGCTCTCAACTCAGGGAATGGCTGTATTGCCAGGTGGGAGAGTGTGGGCACCGTAACAGAACAGACTCCGTTACAGACCAGCTGTGTCACCTTCCAGCTGCAGGATCCTGGGAAAGGGGCTCGACCCTCTACGCAGATGGGCTCCTCATCTATTCAGTGGGAATAATGACAATCCCCAATGAGAGACAGCATGTCCCATCTCCCCACTGGGCACACAATAAATGCTCCATTAACGTCATTGCAGTATCTGATCATTCCACCTCACTGGAATGCCCAGATCAACGAAGACAAATTCCTGAAGTGAAAAATAGTGTTTAAAAAAAAAAAAAAAAATCAACCTTTCCGGAAACAAACTTTTAGCAAGTGCACGATAAGCTTCATGCCTTCTGAAACCCTGGGATGCTCTCCTGACAACCTGATCATTTCCAGAACAATCCATCAGTATCTAGCTCCCACCTTATGGGCTATGAAGAAGGGAGGGGATTTTCCAAATTTCCTAATGCTTTTCAGTTTCTGTGACTGCTGTGTGTTTGCGACTGTTTGCGTGTGTGTGTGTGTGTACTGATAGATACATAGATGCATAAATGACAGACTGATACATATAGATGGAAGATGAACAGATACAGATATATAATGCATAGATAGATGCATAGATTGTGTACACACTCACACATAGATGTACACACGTCTATATGATTTTCCCTGTGTCTTAACCATCAGCTACTATTTCCCAGTGTGTGTCTTCAGCCCTATGTTTCTTCTCTTAAACCAGAAGACCAGATGGCTGAACGTGTGTGCAAGAGAACAGTCTCTCAGTGAGGCCCATGCAAGAGCTCAGATGGACTCTGTGTTTTCCGTTTTGGATGCAGGTGGCCTTTTGCTTCATTTTTGGTGTTTGCCTTAGATGTAAAAGTCCCCACAAGAGCAAGATTGACCTGTATCCCCTCCCCATCCTCCCCTTGGTCCTGCCAAAGTCGCTATGAGCCCCGAGGACATGCAAAGATCTCTGAATGACTGTGCCTCCCTCCCATCTAAACACACACGTTTTTTACATGGCAAAGGCAGAATGGGAGACAAGTCCTCTGCTCCAGCCTCCCTCAACCTCTGTTTTCTTGTTCCTTTCGGGGTCTGCAGTTCTCCAGGGAAGGTTCGTTCAGTTTTTACTGCCTGGACATTAAAGGTTTGGGAGCCTTTGTCAAAGGAACCGAAGTGGAGCGCTTTCGTCCCTGCTCAACGAATACGGCCACATTTGAGGGATTTGATCCTCACAGGAGCTGCCTTGGATATGCTGAGTGTGAAGCCAAAACCTCAAAGCCAGCAAGAATTAAGTTGACTTTGCTTTCCTTTATGAGCAAATGGCCTATAAAATGTTAATGCATGACTCTCAACGTGGCTGGCAACTCCTAATTAACAGGGTGTCCTTAGGTGTGGTAGCTGCCAGAGCACGGCCAGAGACAGGGTCCCTGGGCCCTGTTATCCCCCCGCAAAAACCCCTCCTCGGCCTCCACCCAGTGCACCCCTAGCCCGTTTCAGTCTCCTAGTTTGACAAGGAGTGTGGCCATCACATCTGGGACAAGATTTATATCAAAGAATGCAGCAGAAAGTACCATCTCGACGCCTGCCATTTGCAGGTACTTTGCTAAACTCTAAATATGAATGGTCCTACTGATAGGTCTTCCTAAGGACCCATCAAGAGTGGGTAGTTATCTCTAGTGGACATAACGGGAAACCGGGGTTCAGAGAGGTTAAGTTGCTAATAAGAGGTAAGGCTTGGAACTCAACAGGTATGGGGCCCTGAGTCCAGCAAAGTGCCTGCTGGCAAAACCTGTGCTCTTCTTCTTCCTGCCCCCACGGAGCCTGTGGGGCATCGAGCCTCAGCCTTGGCACCGTGGACACTTGGTTGTATGGGGAGGTGTCCTGGGCACTGGAGGCTGTTGAGCAGCATCCCTGGCCTCTACCCACATCCTCCCAGTCATGACGACCAAAAATGTCCCCAGACATCGCCAAGTGTCCCTTGAGAGCAAAATCAGCCCTAGTTGAAAACCAGTGCCATAGAATTTTCAGAATCACTGCCCTTGCTGTAAATTACATACTCCCCATATCTAGAAATAGGAAAACAGTCTTCTAACACTGAAACCGGAGATAAGTCCTCTAAACACACGGCAGGACCATTGGGGTGAAAAACCACCGGTTCTCCACTGTGCCCAAAGATAAATCTCATTAATGCAGCCAAGCTAAAGAGCAATTTTCAGTTTTATATGCTTCTAAAGTGGCACATCCCAGGCTCTGACTTGCAGGGCTGCCCGTCTGTTGGAAGGTGAACTGGGACAAATCATAAATATTGCACTTTCATCAACTTTCACAGGTCAAAAAAAAAAAAAAAAAAGAACAAGACAAAGAAGGCAGAATTAAAAGATGGGCTACAGGGGGAGTGATTAATTTGAACGGTGTCCACTCTCAAGCTATGCAATAAAATCTGGCTTCCTGTGAAGACTATAGTCCGCGGACCCTCAGCACACTAAGATGGTTTACGAGGGAATGAGTTAAATAACAGTGAAGTGAATTTACAGGCCAGAGTCGCAGGCATCATGCAATCGCCGTGATCTGGCCCTTCGCTGGAGACTCTGAAATTAATTTTAATGGAAGAGGCGATTGTTAGTCGGGAGACAGGCTGCTTCAGAGACACGCAGCGGCCACGGTCCCAGGCCCTGGTGCCTTCGTGCCCGGGCACCACCCTCCCAACGTTGAGATCCCCCCGCCCCTTCTAACCAAGCCCAGCCTCTAGTGGAGGAAGAAGCAAATCCATCATTTAATTCTGCAGAAACCTGTGAGGTATCAGAGCAAACTCAAGAAGTGGGGCATGTGGGGTGAGAATAGTAGGGGGAACTCAGGCAGGTGAGGGCCCCCGTTAGGGGTCAGAACCAGGGGAGTGAACCTCGTTCTTCATTTCTTCAAAGTTGGAGCCGAGGAAAAGCAACATTCTGTCCCTAAGTGGTGGGGGAGCAGGAAAGCCAGCTCTCAGGTCCCCAGGGGCCTGATTCCAGCTGAGGCTGTCAGTCCAGCAAGACATGGGCAGAATAAATTGATCTTGGCGTGTTGTGCTTTAAGGGTTCAAGGTTTCCTGAGTTCTCTGACCTTCTGCGCCAGGTGAGAATGGAAAATTAGCTCCATTTCTCACCTTCTGAGTGTCACACCTTCACAGGGTGTCAGGTTACACCCTGTGCTGTTCAGAACTCAGAAGAGCAGAAAAAGGCAGGCAACAGACTGCCAGAGAGTGAACATACTGTGTGACACATAAGAAATTAACATACAGCATATATAAAGAGCCCCTGCGAATCAATAAGAAAAAGCCACCCCCCAAATATATTCAAGTAGTAACATAAATGGGCAATATAAAACATGAAATGTTCAACCCTACTGGCTATCAGAGAAATAAAAATTAAAACAAAATACAATGCCTTAATTACCAGATGATCAGAAATTCAAAGGGCTGAGAATACCTAGTGCTGGTGTGGTTGCCCAGAAAGAACACACTCATGAGTCTTTGGGGGGAATGTGAACAGGGGGAGTCATTTTTAAAGGCAAATAAGCAGCGTTTTTCACATTTTCAGGTGTGTTTACCACAACGTAGAAGGACACTGGTTGTAATAAAAGACAACACGGCGATAATATAAGTGTCATCAATAATAGTTAAATACATTAGTGGAACATCCAAGCCATGGGACATGCTGCAATGTTTTTTTTTTTAAATCGGGAAAACTGTATGTCCTGATAAGGCATGTACTCCAATATAAATGAATCTTAAAAAGGAAGTTGCAGAAATATATGTATAGTAAATTCCATTTATGCTAGAGTAGGATGTACCTAGGTTCATCTATTTATGTAAATGCATTGGCAAGTGGCCAATGGTCATCTCTGCCAAGGGGAGCGAGACAGGAGGGGTGAATGGGGACCTTTAGGGTTTGTCATATACTTACTGCATTGTCTGTGACAATGACAACATTTCATGTATTATTTGGGGGGGTGGACAAGAGAAAGAATGGGCACAATTATGATGTTGAGAAGCTGCTCATGTGATAATTTTATATGTAATAATTTTTAAAAGTTTAAGATGGTGGGTAGAAAGGGAATTTGCAGAATACAGTTTTCATTCAGCGTTTGCTTTCCCTACCGCAGAGCCCCATTCAAATGACACCCAGGCCACTTCAGCCGCTTTTAGAATTCACTGAATTTCACACTGAAGGGGGTACTGGCTGGCACAAAGCAACACCCACGGCCCGTGTGGCGTTTGCCTTCCTTCTGGCACTGGAGCCTCCCCCGGGCTGAAACCTGGCACCAATCATCAGCCCCTCCTTGAAAGGACGCTTCCTTGTCGTGACACCAGTGGGGACGGGTCGTAGAGCTTACTCTCTGTGTCTACACTCAGGAATGCAGCTTATGCCTGGTCTGCACTTAAGATTTGCTTAGCCTAGGGCATATTCTGTGTCTTTCATGATTCAGTCCCTGATTTGTACACTGCTTCCTTTCAACATTATCTCTAGAAAATAAAGAAAAGCAACATGCAGCATGCTCATGGAATAACACATCTTTCTTATGAGACCACAAGGTTTACTCGCTCAAAACTGAGCCTTTCCCTTGAGGCCACAGGCACGGGACCCTCCCCCCTGCCCCCGCCTGCAGAGAGGAGGGCAGAGACGCATCAGCCACAGGGCTGGTCTCCATGCACCTGGCCAGGGTCTCCACTGACCTCGGGTGTGGGAAGAATGGGGCCACGCCTTTTTGGGCTGCACTAGTGGGTGGGGCCATGTCCATTCCTTCTCCTACGTGACCGTCCCCAAACAGACTGTCCCGGGCACAGAGGGGCCGAGCGCTGGGCCAACCTGGACATGGTTTGGTCCCCTGGAGTAAAGTGTCTGTTGACCAGGTCTCCCTCTCTTCAGCTCATGCTTCGTTTCCAAGGGGTCTTATTTTGCAGACAAATGGGCATGACTTTTTCCCTGAGTTGTTTATGAATGTAACTGTCATTACTCTTCAAAACAACCGGGGCACATTCCCCAGCTCCCGAAATAGAAACGGGCTCTGGGAGCTGCTGACCCTGCCAGCCTCCCGACCAGAGTGTGTCTGCACGGAGTCTGCACCTGCCGCCAGCCCCACACCCACACCTCGGCCGATGGAGGAGGTGGAAAAATCACTCTGCTCGCTCCCCATGTTTCCTGGGGGGTTCTTCCTCGCCGACCTTGTAAATTAACTGGCTCACACTTCAAGTGGCTGTTTTTTCCCCAGGATTCAATTCACAGCAAATGTTAGCCAGTGCTCAAGAGGGTGACTCTCAGAGTAGATATGGCACATCCCACCCAGAGCAGGGATGTGTGGGATGAACCCTGGTTCCATTCTGCTATCTCCTTCGAACTGCCCAACCCCTCCTGGTACAAACCAGCCACTGGGCGGGGGTCGGGGTGGGTGGGGCACATCCGGAGAGAACAGTGGGCCTCCCATCATCCATTCGTGATGACAGTGATCTATTCCTCTAGACCCCAGGCCAGTTCCAGAGATCTGGTCCATGTCCTGTGTAGCCCATGACAGAGTGTGATTTGCCAGCAAGAAATCCTGGATGCCAGGGTGACACAGCATAAAGCAAGACAGAATGTAGAATACATACTGGGTGACTGGGACAAAGCAAGGCCCTCCCCTGTCCCCACCTCATCAGTCACAGAAGCCCTGGATGGCCAAGAAAGGACGGGTGCTGTGTCGTCCAGGGAGGTGGAAGCATGTGGGGCATCTCTGTGCTTTTTATAAAAAAATGTAGTTTACTTAAAAAACTAAAAACAGAACTACCGTATGATCCAGTAATTCCACTCCTGGGCATATATCCAGAGAAAAGCATAATTAGAAAAGATACATGCGCCCCAGTGTTCACTGCAGCACTATTCACAATAGCCAGGACATGGAAGCAACCTAATGTCCATCGACAGAGGAATGGATAAAGAAGATGTGGTACATATATACTATGGAATATTACTCAGCCATAAAATTCACAATAGCCAGGACATGGAAGCAACCTAATGTCCATCGACAGAGGAATGGATAAAGAAGATGTGGTACATATATACTACGGAATATTACTCAACCATTAAAAATGATGAAATAGTGCCACTTGCAGCAACATGGATGGACCTAGAGATTCTCATACTAAGTGAAGTAAGTCAGACAGAGAAAGACAAATATCATCATATAATGTCACTTCTATGTGGAATCTAAAAAACACGACACAAATGAACATATACAAAACAGAAACAGACCCACAGACATAGAAAACAAATTTATGGCTACCAAAGGGGAAAGGGGGAGGGGAGGGATGAAATAGGAGGTTGGGATTAATGTATACATACACACTACTATATATAAGATAGGTGAACAACAAGGACCTACTGTATAGCACAGAGAACTCTATTCAATATCTAGTTATAACCTATAAGGGAAAAGAATCTGGAAAAGAATATCTATATCTATATCTATCTCTGTAACTATAGATAGATGCTGTACACCTGAAACTAATGCAACATTGTAAATCAACTATACTCCAATAAAAAAAAATTAGTTTGAAAACAAAAACGAAAAGCAAAAACTAGGAGTTCCTAGAAACACTGAGTTAATTATTATATTTAAAAATCCAAATGGTTTTCTCTTCCTTATAGGAAGTGAGAAGCAGTTATCAGCTGTCATCGGGTTGCTTATTTCAAAGCCAGGAAGAAAGTGACTTCTGAAATGACGAACGCTTTGTGTTTCCAGGAGTCTTACTTTTCCTTCTCCACACCTGCCCGTCCTGCTGGGAGCCATAACCTTCATGCCATTTGGAGAGGTTGGGCCAAATCGTCAGAAGAAGAGACCATCAACTGTAAACTGATTCTGGATTCCTGCAGCGCAGGAAGTAAGAGAAAATGAAAGAAAGTGAAAATGACATTCTCATTGGAAGTTCGGTTTTAAGGTTCAAGAAAGTTTGGGCAGAATCCAGTCTTCCTACGTTTTGCTAAAGAGAATTGTTGGCAATCATTCCTCGGTCAAGGGGGCAAACGATTTTCTACTATCTCCTGACTCTTCCACTTCAAATGTAGAAATTTCTACCATTATGGTGAGAAAACAGCCCAATGGAAGTCATCACGGTACAGGCTCACTTGTACACAGAAGAAAGTTTTCTCTGATAAACACGTACATGGGTTTCTGGAGTTTTCTTTAATCATGTAAAGGGCTATCCCTAATTTTACAAAATTGCTATTCACTCTGGCGGATAAGACTTGACAGCTCCAGGATAACCTAGTGATTCTATGTAGGAATCTTCACATACCCTGAGGCACCAACGGTTCACACCCCAGTAGGCCAAATCAGCTGGAGTCAGAGAGACCGAGGTCTTTTTCCAAACCAAGAAAGCACAGCCTATCCACTCGAGACAAAGACAGTCTATTCAAGACAAAGGGAGGTGAGCTGACATTTCACAAACACTCAAGCTGGGTGTATTTTGCTTTATAAGCACCTGCGATGCCTGACTTAGCTGAACGGCATACATCCAGGTGTGTGATGAATGGGAAAAACCTTCAGTGTCTCTCGCAGTGTTCATTAGAGGGGAAATAGGAAGGTCTAATTCATTTTAAATAACACGGACAGCTGCCATTAATGATTCCTTCTGAGATTTGTCATAGATATTTATATTTAGTCACCAGAGGAAGAATTATGGGAGGTCCCTGTCCTGTCATTTTCTTCCCTTTGGTAAAGTATGAAGTAGGAAAAATGCGTTGATTTTTTTCCATTTAAGCGAAATCCAAGTAAGAACATTTAGAACAATCTAAAACATAAGGCTTTTCTAACTGGATCACAGGCATATTGCCA